>NC_053499.1:108024786-108324786 GCF_905171775.1 Rana temporaria
GGTTTCTATTACATTTATTTGCCAAGTGATAGCTGCCTTGGCCAATTGTTAGGAGGTCAATTAATTTCACCCTAATTCTGGAATTTCTACACTTCTCTCTTCCGTCACTAGATGGCCGGGTGTCTAGTGACATTAGATAACACAAGGGCATTGCAAGGACAGATTAGGAATGAATGGGGGTGTCTCAGCCAATGGGCAGGGATTTTCTTGGGTCCCTTGGCCTGCTGGGAGAACCTATTTATTTGGGTGGAGTCAGGTGATTGGGGTTCTGTGCCACCTGGACAGCTGTCTGGGTGGAAGTGTGTTGTATTGCCCCAGTCTGCTAGGCCATAAATCTAAGGCCTATCTCAGGGACATCTGGCTGCTAGGCTGAGAGTCTATCCAGAAGTAGTGCAGGGTTGGGACTGCGGGGTTGTAGTCCAACCAGAAGTAATGATCCTGCTGGCCGGAAGAACCAGTCATGGTCGGAGGTAGAGGGGAAGCTGTCGCCACAAAGGGACCATCCATTTTGCTACCGGTGACCATTGTGATTATGCTGAGGCCAGTACCAGAGCAGACTTCTCGCCAACCTTAAAGTAGTGGGAAAGAATCAGCAAGTCCCAAGTCAGGGACCCAGTGGGACAGCAGAGGTGACGCTTGTGGAGTGCCAAGCCAGGGACCTAACGTGTCAGCAGGGGTGAAGCTTGATGAGTATCTGTATATGCCAAGCCAATGACCCAGCAGTTAAGATACCAAATGCTACAGTGAAAGAGCTCAGGGGATCCAGTGGCTAGTGGATCTGAAGTTTAGTGAGCGAGACTGGGAGCTCGTTGAGTGAAGACTTACAGTGGGTGAGTGTGGGGTAAAGAGAACTGTTCGTGTTGCAGATAGTTGAATACCTTTATCGTTCGTAACAGCTGCAAGATTGTTGTCATAGGAGACAGCAGTCCTACCTATACAGAAGTGGTGTCCGGCTGGAGGCCTTCACCTGTATAGCTGTCTACCTATAGAAGTCTCAGAATCTGCCAATTAAAACTGCATCTACCTAAGGTGACAGTGTTCTGGCCCTAATCCTCTCTCTCACAGTTCTGTTTAAGAGACAATATATCTCTTTGCATTCAAAAAGTGTCTGGCACCAGCTTGCATTACACCCACCGTGCCTTGTAACCCACTCTACACTGAAGGATGTCAGCTGTCCTTAACTCTGGAGGTCACCATTGTGCTTCAGGGGCCCGGAACTCTGTTACATAAACATTATGAGAAACGTGTACTTTTAAAAAGCAGTTCAGCATTGGCACTATTCATATTGGTATGCTGCTTTTCTTACATTAAAAAGCAGGATTGTCTTACTTATGTTATATACTGTATGCACAAGCTTTCTCATATGTCCTAAATGCATTTATTTATAAATTCTTGTATAACCCAGTTGTTTTCAGGTTAGTTTCATAAGGCTACATTCAGGTGTCCGGATAGCAGCAGTCTATCCTGGCTGCCAACAAGAATCAGCGCATGCAACCACTCATCTCAGCCTTTAACCAATCCTGGACGCAGCCAGTGTGCAGGATCGGCATTTGTTTTCAGTTTTGGCCACATACAAACTATCTGCCCCTAATTGCCCAGTTTGTATGTGACCACAGTACAGGGTGTAGCATTGTTCAGAGGCGGAGTTTAGCCACCTCTGAGTGCAGCAAACTATTCGCTGCTATTTAGCCGTCTGAATGTAGCCTAAAGAAAATGTCAGCCTGGCAATTTGTAGCAGCCAGATTTTTTTTTTTTCTGGATATAGAGTTGCTGCTGTAACCTATTATATTGCTTATCTATGCAGCTACAATACGCTAGTGTGCCATGACTATCAGCTGCTGCACTGGATATCATGAGAATCAGCTCCAAAAACCTCAAAAATCAATTGCTTAGCAACCCAGCTAGAATTTATCTTTGAATTTCAGCAACACAGACATTTCATTGACTGCTATTAAAGGGGTTGTAACGATACATTTCCCCCTAAATAGCTTCCTTTACCTTAGTGCAGTCCTTCTTCACTTACCTCATCCTTCGATTTTGCTTTTAAATGTCCATATTTCTTCTGAGAAATCCTCACTTCCTGTTCTTCTGTCTGTAACTACACACAGTAATGTAAGGCTTTCTCCCTGGTGTGGAGTGTCGTGCTCGCCCCCTCCCTTGGACAACAGGAGAGTCAGGACGCTCTCTACGTTGCAGATAGAGAAAGGAGCTGTGTGTTAGTGGGTGTCCTAAATCTCATGTAGTCCAAGGGAGGGGGCGAGCACGACACTCCATACCAGGGAGAAAGCCTTGCATTATTGTGTGTAGTTACAGACAGAAGAACAGGAAGTGAGGATTTCTCAGAAGAAATAAGGACATTTAAAAGCAAAATCGAAGGATGAGGTAAGTGAAGGAGGACTGCACTAAGGTAAAGGAAGCTATTTAGGAAAAAAATTCTACCTTTACAACCCCTTTAATTTTTTCCCACCAAAGGAAAACACTATTTCAGTCTTAATAGCAATCATCAAGCTTCCTTATATCTTACTTATTCAGGTTGATTTATTATTTTCCAAACCTCTCCATGTGGATCATTGTAACTATGCTTATTCCCTTTCATTTGTTTTCTTCTATAGACCTTCACAGCCTGGTGCAACTCTCACCTGAGGAAAGCTGGCACACAAATTGAAAATATAGAGGAAGATTTCAGAAATGGCCTTAAATTGATGCTGTTGCTTGAGGTCATCTCTGGTAAGTACTTTAAAGAATACGTTTCTTAGTTGTAGCAGTCCAGCAGGGACAAAGGTAAGTGCAGCCCTGGTTGTTGCTGTACATTAGAGTTCTGCCTAGTGTGGATGCAGACTGACACCCAAACACCTATATGTTTCTGGTAAAGTGGATGTAAACCCACATTTTTTTTTTAAATCAAAGTGATATTAAAGGTTTAAATATATATTTTTTTAAATAACAAACATGTCATACCTACCTCCAATGTGCAGCTCGTTTTGCAGAGTGGCCACGAACGGCGTTTTCTGGTGTCCCTCAGTGGCTCTCTCAGCTCCTCCCCGCTTCAGATAACCCCCTCTGAGAAGCGCTCTCCCAAGGGGTTTACCTTGCGGGCACGCTATCGTGTCCTGCATTTGGCGTCCATAGCCGCCGAGTGCAGGACTCGGCCCCGCCCCCGGTCCCCACGTAAGTGGATTTTATTGACAGAAGCAGAAGCCAATGGCTGCGCTGCTATTAATCTATCCAATGAAGAGCCGAGATACCCGGGCAAAGGAAGAGTGCGTTCTCGACGCAGAACTTTCCAGGGCTCAGGTAAAAAAAATGGGGGGCCTGCAATTGTCAGATGTTTTTACACCTTAATGCATAGGATGCCTTAAGGTGAAAAAAACATGAGGGTTTACAACCCCTGTAAGGCTTGACACTTTTAGAGCATAGGATTCCATGTCATCTGTGCCCAGTCTTGCCACAAAGAGTTAATCCAGCTTTGAGCAATCTTCGTATCTTTTTTCAGCAAGATAAAATGGACACACAGCGGATGAGAGGCATTCTGTGTACTTCACATTCCCCTCCTTTCTTCTCCAGCTCTCCCAGGATTGGCTGCTCTCCACCTCAGCATTATTGGGCACATTGAAGTCATGTGGTGCCTTTCCTGGGTTTTGACTGGATGTTAGTGATCATGGGGCATAATCCACGAGACCAGCAGCAGTTTAGTGTAAGAAATACTCAGGAGAAAATATATGTTGCCAAGGGGAGTGTAGAGGTGGGCGGAGAGTCTACTGACATCACCCCAGAGAATCCAAAGTTTTGCAGGGCTACAAACAGAAAAAGGGGAGGTATTTGACAGGTAAGGATACATGCAGGAGGCAAAAGTTAGTACACCCCTTTTTGTAAATATTTTATTATCTTTTCATGTGACAGCACTGAAGAAATTACACTTTGTTACCATGTAAATTTGTGAGTGTACAGCTTGTATACCAGTGCAAATTTGTTGTCCCCTCAAAATAACTCAACACACGGCCATTAATGTCTATACCGCTGGCAACAAAAGGGACTACACCCCTAAGTGAAAATGTCCAAATTGGGCATGAGGTGGCACTTATGGGCACTGATGAGGCTGCACTAATGGGTATTGATACGCTGCACTGATAGGCACTGATGGGGCTGCACTGATGATCAACAAAAACAGCGCGCTGACAAGCTTGCCGGTTATCGGCACTCCTTTCCTCACACAGACACAGCACTTGAGGAAAGGACTGCCAATAACTGTCAAGTCTGTTTACATGTGACTGGGCACAGCTGATCACATGGTAAAGGGCCACTATGATTGCCACTTTACCCTGATCTGTGATCAGCTGTGTCTGAAGGACACCAGTCACAGAGCACAGCCGATGCATGCAGGCAGCTCACAGGCCCCAGAACTTTAGTACAGCGCTTGTAGCTGTCTTTTGGTTATAGCGCAGTACTAAAGTTCAGGTCCGCCTGTCAGTTTTTTCAGCAGGGCCTGAACGGCCACTCCATACAGGTCTATGGAGAGTCGGATGTCAGCGGTGACATGTCCGCTGACATCCGATCCAATCCACTAAGATCAGTCGGATGGCAATACATGCTGTCCGTTTTAATCCGATTTCTCCATAGGAGACAGCGGCGCTCAGTGAGCAGAGAGAACCTGTTATCTGTCAGCTCAGCGGAGATCAACGGAGAGATCTCCAACTGAGCTGGCGGAGGGCTCCAAACGGATCCGCCGCGGCTGGAAGGGGCCTTAGATACATTAATATGTCACAATATTAGATAACAAATTAAAATAAAAAAATTCTCTCAAGAACCTTTCCAAATAAGGAAAACTGTGTTGATTTACTGACCTTACCATTCTTAACTGCTTCAGCTCTGAAGGATTTTACCCCCTTCCTGACCAGAGCACGTTTTACAATTTGGCACTGTGTCACTTTAACTGACAATTGCGCGATCGTTCGACACTATACCCAAACAAAATTGCGTCCTTTTTTCTCCACAAATAGAGCTTTTTTTTGGTGATATTTGATCACATCTGCTCTTTTTATTTTTTGCAGTATAAACAAAAGAAACGACAATTTAGAAAAAAAATCGCACTGAAAGTGCACTTGGAAGTGCAGTCGCTGTAAATCTGAGGAGTAGATCTAAAAATGAGTGGAAGCTCTGCTGATTTTATCATCCAATCGTGTGCAAGCTAAAATGCTGTTTTTTATTTTCCCTGCATGTTCCCCCTCGGATCTACAGCGACTGCACTTCCAAGTGCACTTTCAGTGCAATTTCAAGTGCACTTTGCACTTGTAGTTTTCTCTTGCAGTGCAAAGTGGATTTGCCTTTCGTAAATAACCCATAATATCTTTTACTTTTTGCTATAATAAATATCCCAATTTTTTTTCAAAAAAACTAATTTTTTCTCAGTTTAGGCTCATATGTATTCTTCTACATATTTTTGGTAAAAAAAAGTGCAATACACATATATTGATTGGTTTGCGCAAAAGTTATAGCATCTACAAAATAGGGGGTAGTTTTATGGCATTTTTATTGTTATTTATTTTTTTACTAGTAATGGCGGCGATCTGCGATTTTTATCAGGACTGTGATGATACGGCGGAAACATGGGAGACGTTTGACACATTTTTGGGACCATTCACATTTATACAGCAATTAGTGCTATAAAAATGCACTAATTACTGTATAAATGTCAATGGCAGGGTAGATGTTAACACTAGGGGGCGAACAAGGGGTTAAATGTGTTCCCTTGCTGTGTTCTAACTGTAGGGGGGATGGGACTTACTAGGGGAAGAGATAGATCAGTGTTCACACATTTTATGAACACACAATCAGTCTCTTCTCCCCTGAAGCCTCGTACACACGACCGAGGAACTCGATGGGCGAAACACATCGTTTTCCTCGTCGAGTTCCTTGTTAGGCTGTCGAGGAACTCGACAAGCCAATTTTCTCCATTCCCGTCAAGGAAATAGAGAACATGCTCTCTTTTTGGCTCTTCGAGTTTCTCGACAGTTTCCTCAACGGAAATGTACACACGACCGGTTTCCTCTGCAAAAAAAATATCTCCCAGCAAGTTTGTTGCTGGTTTTTGCCGAGAAACTCGGTCGTGTGTACGAGGCCTAAGAGAACCGGGATCTGTGTGTTTACACACACAGATCCCAGTTCTCGCTCTGTCACAAGCGATCGCAGGTGCCCGGTGGTCAGCTCACCTGCCAGGAACTCGCATTGACTCTGGGGGGCGTGCCTCAGGTGCGTGCGCGTGCCTCCGGTGGCACATGCACGCCCCTAGTGGCCGTGCCATCCTGCTGCAGTAAAACTGCGGCGGATGGTCGGCAAGTGCTTATAGAAATTTTTGTTGGTTAAAATGGAAGGATCATTCCCATAGCCCACAGAAAAATTGGCCAGGGATGGGAAAAATTACCCCCAGAAACCTATGCAGAAATTCTGACATTTATCAGTAACTCATACTTACTGGTACTTTTTTTTAGAAACACTAACTGAGCAGGCACACTTTTAATTCTCCATGATAAAGTCAGACAGTCATGTAACAGTTTACCTGTTTTGAAATATTAAGTATATCACAAACTAAGAGAAATTCAGCTTTGAGTTTTTATACCAGCCTTTCTCAACCCCCAAAACCTTGAAATATTTTTCAGGTCTCAGGGAACCCCTGTTCAAAATAATTATACCTACAGTTTGTGGTACATTGGTGCGATTCCCCAAAATGTAGAATGTTTTATATATTGCAAAAAATAATATGACATACCCAACATATTTGATGTCGTGGACAGATCATGTTTACACCCTCCTGCTCTGCACTGTGGGCCAGATTCACAAAAGAGATACGACGGCGTATCTCCTGATACGCCGTCGTATCTCTGTTTTAGGGCCGTTCTAACTATGCGACTGATTCATAGAATCAGTTACGCATAGCTAGCCCTAAGATCCGACAGGTGTAATTGAATTACACTGTCGGATCCTAGGATGCAATACTTTGGCCGCCGCTGGGGGGAGTTTGCGTCGTAAACCAGCGTCAGGTATGCAAATTAGCAGTTACGGCGATCCACAAAGGTTTTTCCCGTCGTTACGTCGGCGGGATAGGGCTGCTATTAACATGGTGGAAAATTACTCCACCATGTTAATGTATGTCCGTCTTTCCCGCGTCGCTTTTGAATTTTTTTGTTTTCCCGGCGTAAGTACGTTACGCACGTCGCGATTCTCAACACGTTGGCGCGTCTTAATTTCGCGCAAAGCACGTCTGGAAACTTGCAAACGGAGCATGCGCAGTACGTCCGGCGCGCCTAATTTAAATGGTACCCGCCCCATTTGAATTGGGCCGCCTTGCGCCGGACGTGTTCACGATACACCGCCGCAAGTTTCCAGGTGAGTGCTTTGTGGATCGGGCACTTAGACTGAAAACTTGCGGCGGTGTAACATAAACGGGTTACGTTACGCTGCGCCGCAGGTACGAGAATATGGCCCATAATTTTTAGTGAAATTCTTGAAATTAAATAAAAAAAAAACCATAAAAGTAATACATACACGATCGGAAATTCCGACAGCAAAAGTCAGATGTGAGCTTTTGAACGAAAATTCCAACCGTGTGAATGCTCCATCGGACTTTTGCTGTCGGAATTTCCGCCAACAAAAGATTGAGAGCTGGTTCTCAAATTTTCCGACGTAAAAAAATCCTATTGGAAAATCCGATCGTCTGTAGCAATTCCGATGTGCAAAATTCTGACGGATGCTTGGAAACAATTCAACGCATGCTCGGAAGCATTGAACTTAATTTTCTCGGCTCATCGTAGTAATGTACGTCACCACGTTCTTGATGGTCGAAAGTTCCGAGAACTTTTGTGTGACTGTGTGTATGAAATCCAAGCTTGAGTGGAATTCCGTTGGAAAAACCATCCAAGGTTTTTTCGACGGAAAATACGATCGTGTGTACGCAGCATCACAGTATAAATTGTGGTTTCCCTTAACATTAGTGGTCATTGTAGGTAGAAAAGGAACTCGATATTGCTCACTGCAAAAAATAATAAAAAAACGGGTTTCCCTGTTTTAGCATTGATAAACCAAAGACATATTTAACCACTTGCTTACTGGGCACTTAAACCCCCCTCCTGCCCAGACCAATTTTCAGCTTTCAGCATTGATGCACTTTGAATGACAAATGCGCGGTCATACAACGCTGTACCCAAATGAAATTGTTATCATTTTTTTCACACAAATAGAGCTTTCTTGTGGTGGTATTTGATTGCTAAACAAACAAAAAAAAAATGGAAAATGTTGAAAAAAAAAAATCATGTTTTATATTTTGTTAAAAATGTTTCTCCTTCATTGATATGCGCTGATGAGGTGGCACTGATAGGCTGCACTGGTAGGCACTGATAGGCACAGATAAGGTGGCACTGATAGGCACAGATAAAGCGGCACTGAAGGGTATAGATAAGGCGGTACTGATAGGCACAGATAAGGCAGCACTGATGGGTGGCACAGATAGATGGCTCTTACCTGTATTGGCACTGATAGGTTGCACTGATGGGCACTGACTGGCACTGGTAGGTGACAATGATGGGTAGCACTGTTTGAGGCACTGATTAGTGACTTTTAGATTTTGCACTCTGGGCACTGATAGGTTGCACTCTGGGCACTGATAGGTTGCACTGTGGGCACTGATATTTTGCACTATGGGCACTGATAGGTGACACTGGTGGGCACTGGTAGGTGGCAGTGACAGGTGGCACTCATTGGCATAGATAAGCTGTCTGCACCTTTCCCTGATCGGGACCAATGTCCCGCTGTCTTCTGCCGGTGATCAGCTTTTTTTCCCTCCCCGCGCTATCGGCGTGAGGAGAAAAAAAAAAGCCGATTACGGGCTCTGTTTACATCACATCGGGACCGATCCCTTAGTCCGATCTGGGATCCGTTGAGGAAGCATGCATAACCCTAGTGCAATAGTGTAAATAAGAATACACCAAATATTGATCTGATTCGTTTTTTGTCTTTTTTTCAGTAGTACCTATTCTAATTTTAGTCAGGTCATCTATGTGGTAACCACAGCACAAAATGATGCTCCTGCTCACTTCTGCTGATGCTGTGTTTAAATATTTCAGTGGACAGCCTCTAGTTCCCCTTGCCATAAAATGTGTTGATATCTTGGTTTAGAGTACACGTTCAATATGTGTCAAGGGCAGGAAATATCTTTCAGCACTGTTTGCTAACATTCTACTGCCATGTAAACTCTATGGCTAGCTTAAGGAAGAATGTGTTAACATTTATTATCAATATAAGAAATGTTACAGGCTGCATGCTTCCAATTTTGGTTGGATTCGGAATGCTTGGGGACTACACAGACATTCTCACTAGCCTATATGAGTTTTGAGTATGCAAGTCAAGGGTCCAGTTGACTAGTTTGGTTTAAAAAATAAGTACTAATGACTAGACTAAAATGTAATTTATCACATCTATTGGGATGACACAATTCAAATTCTAGTGGGTTTATTTTACTGACATACAGTATCATTTTTTAACCTTTATTAAAATGTGGCCACTGCTGAGTCTTTATGGGAACTAGGTTACACGCCATACTTATAGATGAGCACAGATACCTTCTGAAATGTGGATCTGCATGGATTACATTATGAAAGATTTGTTCATGATAAATATTTGAACAATGGCTTTGAGAGATGAAGTTCCTAGCAAAAGGGGCTCAATGCCTGGGAACTTATAAGCATTATTGATTACCATAGATGGCTGATCTCTTTTATGCTGAAGTTGTATCCATATTCATTATGGATACAGGTGTCAGTACACATATGTACTGCACACAGGCACTTTGCTTAGTGCTGCATGCTGATGCTTTAAACTGGTGCCAAAAGTGTTAGTGAGTAACGACAGCTGCATTCACCAGAAGGAAATAATTCTTAATGTTGGAATTCAGGCGTGTGAAATACAGATGCTTTCTTCCAATCCCAAACACAGAAGAGGTTCTTTGATACAGCAATCCATAGATATGTACAGTGAGGAAAATAATTACTTGATCCCCTTCAGATTTTGTAAGTTTACACACTTACACAGAAATTAAGGTTCTATCATTTTTATTATAGTTTTTTTTTAAATTGAAGAGACAGAATATCAACCAAAAATCCAGGAAAAAAAACACACTACAAATGCTATAAATTTAGCTGTAGTTCAGTGGGTAAAATAAGCATTTGATCCCCTGCAAACCAACAATAATTCTGGGTACCACAGACTGGCAATTTAAGAAGTTGCTCCTAATGGCAACTTGTTATGTGTATAAAAGACACCTGTTCACAGAATATTTTTCTTCCATTCAAATCTCACCATCATTGGCAAGGCCAAAGAGCTGTCAAAGGACTTCAAGGACATGATTGTAGACCTGCACAAGGCTACAAGACCATCAGCAAGAAGCTTGCTGAGAAGGAGACAACTGTTGGAGCCATTATTTGCAAATGGAAGAAATACTAAATAACCATCAATCGCCCTTGGTCTTGAGCTCCATGCAAGATTTCGCTTTATGGGGTATAGATGATCATGAGAAAAGTGAGGGATCAACTCAAAATGACACGGGAGGAGCTTGTGAATGATCTCTAGGCAGTTGGAACCACAGTCACCAAACAAACCATTGGTAGCACAATACGTCGCCATAGATTGAAATCCTGCAGCTCCTGAAAGGTCCCATGAAGGCACACGTACAGGCGCTTCTAAAGTTTGCCAATGAACATCAAAATGATTCAGAGAAGGATTGGGAGAAAGTGAAACCAAAATTTAGCTCTTTATCAATAACTCGGCTCGTCGTGTATGTAGGAAGAAAAATGCTGACTATGACCCTAAGAACACCATCCTTACAGTCAAGCACGGAGGTGGAAACATCATGCTTTGGGGCTGTTACTCTGCTACTTTACTTTGCTGCATTGAGGGGCCAATGGACGGTGCCATGTATTGTAAAATCTTGGATGAGAACTTTTTTCCCTCAGCCAGAACACTGAAGATGGGTTGTGGATGGGTCTTCCAGCATGACAATGACCCAAAACATACCACCAGGGCAACAAAGGAGTGGCTCAATAAAAAGTACATTAGGGTCATGGAATGGCTTAGCCAGTCTCTAGACCTTAATCCTATAGAAAATGTATGGAGGGAGCTGAAATTTCAAGTTGCCAAGCGACAGCCAAGAAATCTAAAGGATTTAGAGAATATCTGTAAAGAAGAGTGGACCAAAATCCCTCCTGAGTTGTGTGCAAACCTGGCAACCAACTACAAGAAATGTCTTACCTCTGTGCTTGCCAACAAGTGTTTCTCCACCAAGAACTAAGTCATGTTTTGCTTGGGGATCAAATACTTATTTTACTCACTGAACTGCAACTCAATTTATAACATTTGTATTGTGTGTTTGTTCTGGATTTTTGATTGATATTCTGTCTCTGTTATTTAAAATACCCTTTGTTTCTTTGTAAGTGGTCGAACTTACAAAATCTGCAGGGGATCAAATAAGTATTTTCCCAACTGTATATTAACCTGCATAGCGGTATTCCCGAGTCAGGCTCAGGGTAAAATTTCAGTACCATTAGCGGTATCCCCGAGACAGACTCGGGATCGCATTGCATGATCCAGGCATAGTTACTTACCTTGTCCCTGGATCCTGCGATGTCTCCCCGCTGTGTGAGCGAGCTGTCTCCTCGATCCATTCACACAGTGCCCGAGATCGGCACCAAATTCAAAAAAGTAAAAACACACAATACATACAGTATACTGTAATCTTACAGATTACAGTACTGTATAAAATAACTACACATTCCCTTTGTCCCTAGTGGTCTGTCCAGTGTCCTGCATGCACTTTTATATAATAAAGACTGTTTTTTCTGCCTGGAAACTGGAGATTGTCCATAGCAACCAAGAAGTGTCCCTTTATGTCAAAAGTGGTTTTAGACCAGCTAGAAAACAGCGATAATAAATTAGAATCACTTGCAGAATTGAGCGATGGTGATTTGTGGGGAAATTCGTCTTCAGACACTGAAAGTAACAATTCTGCAACTGAGCAAATTTCAGTGTTTTTGATTTGATTACATTATTGATTAATTTTTATTATTATTATATTATTATTTGTTATAATTATTTATAGTTATTTATTATATTATAATTTATGATTTTGTGTTTCAAACTTTATCATACCCGGGATGTCTACTAGACATCTTGTTTGGACAGATTTAAGTGAGTTATTCCTAAGAATTACAGGCCTACAATATAAAACGCCAAATTTCCATGCAAAATAATGGTACCGCTTTCAGCACCTAAAATCTGACATAATCATACCGCCAGGGAGGTTAAAAGGATAATTAGCATATAACTAACATCTTTTCCTGTGAACAGCATAAAATTTGTGGCAGATGTATCATAAGGAAAATGCTATATATACATGTCTTATTCAAATATTATATATCTGTCTAAAATGTGTAAAACACTGAAAGGAAATTTCTAAACCCCTGAAAACTGCCATTGCATTTTTTTTCATGTACACATTCTGCTCCTGCAGGTGAGAGGCTGCCTAAACCGGACAAAGGAAAAATGCGCTTCCACAAGATTGCAAATGTCAATAAAGCTTTGGATTTCATTTCCAGCAAAGGAGTGAAACTGGTGTCTATTGGTGCTGAGGGTAAGTAGTAGCCCTGGACTGGTAACTCTATTTTTGTGGGGGAAAAAATTGCAAATAAAAAAATATAGCATATACAATTGGTACATAAGTCATAATGTAATTGAGTGTTATTAAAAATTAAATTTCATTACTATTGCAATCTACAGCTCTATTCTTTTCTGTAAAATGCAATATGGCCACCCCTGGCATGCCATTTTCTGCTTGTGTAATTGTCTTCTCAGAAGTCTGCACTAAGATAAAAGTCCCCTGCAACAAAAAAAAATTTTTTGGGTGAGATACGCCCTAAGAAAATGATATCCCTACCACTTTCCTCATTGGAAACCCCGAAAGAGCAGCAGCTGATTCATAATTATAAATTCACTCCCATTAGATTCACTTAACACATGTACACAGACAAACAGACAGCTATTTCCTCAGAATAACAAAAGGTAGGAATCTGTAACAAAGTTTGTTAAAATCCTTTTTTTGTCTCAACAAAAGTGGAGTTACTCTTTACATATGTATGTGAAAGAGATTGTGGGGCAGATCCACGTAGCGCGGCGCATATATCCACCGGGCGTAGCGTATCTAAGATACACTACGCCGCCGTAACTTTTTTTTTCGAATCCTCAAAGAATTTGCGCCGTAAGTTACGGCGGCGTAGTGTATCTTTGGCGGCGTAAGGGCGCGGATTTCAAATGGATGTAATGGGGGCGTGTTTTATGTAAATACGTTGTGACCCGACGTAAACAACGTTTTTTTTGAACGGCGCATGCTCTAAATGAAACCGGAACAAGCCAATTTTTAAGACGGTGACGTCATTCTATGCAAATCCCTATTCGCGAACGACTTACGCAAACGACTTAAAAAAAAAAAATGCGAGGCGGGAACGATGGCCATACTTAACATTGAGTACGCCTCATAATAGCAGGTTTAACTATACGCCGGAAAAAGCCGAACGCAAACGACGTAAAAAAAAGCGCCGGCCGGACGTACGTTCGTGGATCGCCGTAACTAGCTAATTTGCATACTCAACGCAGAATTCGACGGAAATGCCACCTAGCGGCCGGCAGAAAAAATGCATCTACGATCCGACGACGTACTAAGACGTACGCCTGTCGGATCGATCCGAGATGCAGTCGTATCTTGTTTTGTAGATACAAAACAAAGATACGACGCGCAAAATTTGAAATTACGCGGCGTATCAAGAATACGCCGGCGTAATTCTTTCGTGGAACTGGCCCTGTGTTTTTTTTTTCTTTTCTATCAGTTCTAGATGTATAGTACGTGGAAGCAGCCATATTAGCGCACTTCATACACATGCAAAATATCCTGCTTTGCAGGAATAAAGGATTTCTAAATTGTAAATTAGCATCTGCTAATGGTTAAGTCCATAAATTTGTAGATGTAAATGTAAGATAAAAATACTACAGTGACCACGTGCAACGTCATCCTTTCCTAGGTGAGGAATGAGGAAGTGTGAGGAAGCACCTGTTGAGGAAAAGGTACTTGCCACCCCAAAAAAATTATCAAAACGTTTAAGGGCCTGTTCACACTGCCACCACAGTTGCCACACTCTAAACTGTAGCGGTTTAGTGTGCAGCAGCTATTCATTCTGGCTGCAGTGAGCCTGGTAGTAAGGGGCAGTGTGACAGTTCCCTTGTTTTGTTTTGATTCCACTAGTTCATGTGTATAAAATGCGATGATGTACAGTGACATGCAATCCAGTCCTGTATGCTGCCATAAATTGCAACATGTCTGCATTTTATCGCAGCTCACTGCAGTGCAGTCCCGGGCTGCATTACAGTGTGATTATAACACAGAAAACAATTATTTTCCGTGAGTCTTGAAACTGTGAACTGAAAACCCTAAAAGGGAGGGGGAAGAGCCAGGATTATGCAATCGGTAAAAGGTGAGTGAAGGTCCTAATTCTTCAGGCAGGTATAAAAAGGCATAAATTAACGTATCTCTGTATTATTGTTTGTTTATTTTATTATTTTTAAATGCAAGCATGGCATGCACCTGCATTTGACTTGGTATCAGCAGCCTTGTATAGTCCTTGTACAGCAGAGCTCAGCCTGAGATAGGAAGAAGCATCACAAGGAGCCAATCAGTTGTGCAGTAGTGCAAGATGCTTGCTGATATAAGGAAAGAACAGAGTGTAAAGCCCCATACACACTATCAGTTTTCCTGCAGGTTTTCTCTTCAGGTTTACCAAAACCATCTAATATGAGGTCAAACCTCAAGAGTTTGAATTTGAATGCAATCAGGCAGGTCCTTGTACTACATGGTTTTGGTAAACCTGAAGAGAAAACCTGCAGGAAAACTGATAGGCCTCGTACACACGGCCGAGGAACTCGACGTGCCAAACACATCGAGTTCCTCGGCCAGTTCAGTCCTGGAGCCGCCGAGGACCTCGGCGGGCCGAGTTCTCCCATAGAACAACGAGGAAATAGAGAACATGTTCTCTATTTCCTCGCCGAGGTCCTCGTCGGCTTCCTCGGCCGAAAGTGTACACACGGCCGGGTTTCTCGGCAGAATTCAGCCAGAAACTCGGTCAGAAGCTGAATTCTGCCGAGGAAACTGGTCGTGTGTACGGGGCCTTAGTGTGTATGGGGCTTGAGAGAGACAAGCTCATCAGCATGCTGCTCTCTCTTGTACATCCTATTTTCTTATAATTTTCAAAGAGGATTCACCCATCAGCATACAACATAATAGACAGGTTCTAAATAGAAACAAGGGGCCAGATTCTCAAAGAATTGCCCTGGTGCAGCGTATCAGAGATACGCTACGCCGCCATATCTTACCTGGTGGAATTTCGAATCCAGGAAGATTTTGCGCCGTAAGTTACGGCGGCGTAGTGTATTTCTCGGCGCGTATTTCAAATTGGGAGGGTGAACGTAGACGTGAGTTACGTCCTTTCGTATTCACGGATTACTTACGCAAAAAAAAAATTCTAAATTCGACGCGGGAACGACGGCCATACTTTAACATGGCAAGTCTATCTATACGCCATGAAATAGCAGCTTTAACTATACGCCGGGAAAAACAGACTAGCGACGATGTAAGAGAATGCGATGGCCACGCGTACCTTCGTGGATCGCCGGAAAAAGCTAATTAGCATACATGACGCGGAAAACTACGCAAACTCCACCCAGCGGGCGCCGAAGTATTGCACCTAGGATCCAAAGGCGTACGAAGCCGTACGCCTGTCGGATCGAAGCCAGAAGCCGTCGTATCTTGGTTTGAGGATTCAAACTAAAGATACGACGCGGCAAATTTGAAAGTACGGCGGTGTATCAGTAGATATACGCCGGCGTACTTCTTCTGTGAATCTGGCCCAAGGTTTGCGTATGTTTTTTAAAATCAATCAAGGTTCAACCATTATCATCAGCATATAACATAATATGGAGAAATTGCAATGACAAACACGATTTTCTTGTCACATTTAACATCAAACAAGACTTAAAGGGTCACTAAAGGATTTTTTTTTTTCAGCTAAATAGCTTTCTTTACCCTAATGCAGTCCTGGTTTTATGTCCTCATTGTTCGTTTTTGCTGTAATACTTCTGTGTTCTGCACACTTCCTGGTTGTCTGTTTCCTTATGAAAAAAGTACTGGGAGCTTCTCTCTGTGGTCTCTAATCAAGAAGGTGTGATTACTGTGTGTCTAAAACCCCTCAGAACCAATCACTTTAATTTTAAAAACAAACACTGCCCTCTATTGGCTCTGTGTCTCTGTCCTTCACAGAAGCATGAAACTAGATGAAAACGAAACTGAAAGTGCAGGCACATTATATGATTGATTTTTATCTATTTTTAATCATTTTTAAAAGGAATTAGTTAACTATTATGTCTCTATACCCTGTAAACAGTCATTTCAGCAAAAAAATGTTTTTCCTTTACAACTCCTTTAACCATGTTACGCATAGGGCGAATCCTCTTTGAAACTGATAGCCTAATGCTGTAAAATGCAGACAGACAAATGTCCAGCAAACATTTGAATGTGCGAATGGCATCGTGAATCCTTTATAAATAGACCCCTCAGTGTACTATCTGCATACTCCTGGTACATGAAACAGATTAAGGCAGAAGGTCAGCATGTTGGATTGCTTCCATAAAAGTATCTTTATTCTATTCAGGAGGTAAACCATGGTCAAAGGCAGGCTATATCTGTGTATGTGGTTTTACATCTCTAATGAAATCATTAAACTTTTAATGAAACAATCTGATGTGCGGATCTTTGGGTTTCATATTTTACTAGCTAGTTTAAAATAAATCGCTTTGGTATACTTCTTCCTCTACTACTAATTAATACTGGATATTTAGAAGCCAATTGACTGGATCAGAATCCTAGGGGTCCTAGTCAGACAAGGATGAGACGCAGTCAGATAGGGAACCATTATTTGGTTTTGACAGTCTTGCCAGATGACATTAAATTGATTTTAATAAGATGTAGGCATTGGGCCAGATCCACAAAGAACTTACGGCGGCGTCTATTGATACGCCGCGTAGGTTCTACGATGCGCCGTCGTATCTTTGTTTTGTATCCACAAAACAAGATACGCCTGAATGTGGGCTAGATCCTAATGACGTACGTCTTAGTACGCCGTCGGATCTTAGGTGCATATTTACGCTGGCCGCTAGGTGGCGCTTCCGTTGATTTCCGCGTAGAGTATGCAAATTGGCTAGATACGCCGATTCTCAAACGTACGTCCGCCCGGCGCATTTTTTTACGTTGTTTACGTAAGGCTTTTTTTGGCGTAACGTTACCCCTGCCTCTATGAGGTGTACGCAATGTTAGGTATGGACGCCTGGACAGCGTAAAATTTTCCGTCGTTTGCATAAAACGTTCGCGAATAGGGCTTTGCGTAAATTACGTTCACGTCGAAAGCATTGACTATTTGCAACGTGATTTCGAGCATGCGCACTGGGATACCCCCACGGACGGCGCATGCGCCGTTAAAAAAAGTAATTTACGTGGGGTCAAGATGAATTAGCATAAAACACGCCCACATCTTAGTCATTTGAATTTTGCGCCCTTACACCGACAAATTTACACTACGCGGCCGTAACTTACGGCGCAAATTCTTTCTGGATAAGGAACCTCCGCTCTAAGTTACGGCGGCGTAGTGTATCTGAGATACGCTACGCCTGCCTAAAGATAGGCAGTTCTTTGTGGATCTGGCCCATACTGTATACCACACAGGAAAAGTATTCAGCAGTTTGACCTAGTTATTTCAAAATCTGTCTGTACATAGAGAAGAATTGTTGTATCAGATGAATGACAGTTATGTAGCCTGTAAAATTACTGTATGCTATCCATGTTTTTGTTTCCAGGCATTTTGGTTTTCTTTAACAGATCACCTTAAAATATGTCCCTAATGTAAATATTAACACAATATGAAAAATGTATCTACATTTGAAATCCATAATAAACTATTTTGGTTATTTAATTATTTTCCCATAGAAATTGTTGATGGAAATTTGAAGATGACCTTGGGTATGATCTGGACAATTATTCTGCGTTTTGCAATTCAAGACATTTCTGTTGAAGGTATATGTTGGGTGTATCTTTATATATTTGAAACCATTGCATTCATTGAGTATGATTCTAATGCTAAATTAAGGATCTTTGCAACACTACATCACTTTAGCGTGAGTGTCTCTGGTGAATTGCTCTAACCTGTCGTGAGTGGATATTTTGCCTCATTACATCCACACACTAAACTGTTGTAGCAACCTAATTTGTTTTATTAGGCAGGAAAATCGTTGTATATAATAACAATAGTGTAACAATGACATTTTCAATCTTACAGTGTTTTTAAAGCCCAGCTCCTATCCAAAAAATAAAACCTTACGCAAGAAAATATTTTTTATTTGATGACACGATTGAAACATTGAGGCTCGGTTCACATCTAATGCTGATGTATTGTGCCTCCTGGTTCATCGTTTCAAGTCTGATTTCAGCCCAAATTTTTACCTGGAAAGGACCAAAACATGCACAGGGCTCCTGTGCAAATTTGCACCGGCGCCGCATCAGAGATATGCGAACCGGCTCCATAGAGAGTCGGTCACAATCTCCTGTATAAAGATTTGCTGCTCGAGGTTGGAGTAGAGCACTTACTTTTTGCTGTACCATATTTTGCTTTCTGATATATGTAAGGCCCCTTTGGACTATCCTGCCTCATGCATTCCTCATTCATGTAAGCATTTTATATCTTGCAATACAAGTCTTTGGCTTGCTCTTAGATTTATTTAGTTCTCTAGTCAGATTCACAATGATGTCTGTGTCTGTGACTTTTGATTTATGTATGGGCAGGGAGGTTCTACTGATTGACTTCTGTATAACCACTCTGACAAATTTTTCCCACTTGATCAGCACTGCAGGCTATAGCCTGCAACATTGATCAGAGTATTCTGACAGTAGAATTTAAGAGTTGTAATACCTTTTTTTCTGGCTTTGAAATTATATTCATTCAATGTCCTTGCTGAGAAAAATCTTACTAGCTTTACAATATTTCACCTGCTAAATGGAGGAGGATATGTGGGATATGTGGAATGTCCAAGTATGTTCATGTAAAACACCAGGGAACAATCTTGTGCTTACAAGATTGTTCCCTGGTGTTTTACAAAAACAATATAGTATAGGCAAACATTTTACTTGAATATTATCTTGTAGCAATGAGCATTAGAACCCTTCCACACGGGGCGGATCCACTTGCAGCGGTCCGCCAGCTCAGCAGGAGATCTCTCCTTGGATCTCTGCTGAGCTGGCGGATGACAGGTCCCTCGCTGCTCACTGAGCAGGGAGGGGCTTGTCCAGCGGCGCTGTCTTCTATGGAGAGATCAGACAAAAACGGACAGCATGTCAATTTTCATCAGATCTCACCCGATCCGATCCACCATGAACGGATGGCGACGTATCGGCATCCGTCTGATTTTAGCGAATTGGATCGGGTCGGATGTCAGCAGACATGTCACCGCTGACATCTGACGCTCCATAGAGAAGAATGGAGCGGCTGTTCAAGTGCGCCGAAAAAACTGACAGGCGGACCTGAACTTTCTGGCAGTGTGAAAGGGGCCTTATTTTGTAGGAATGACTTTAATAACCTGGGTTTATTTACTAAAATTTGAATTATGGGGTATACACAAAACAAAACAAAACAAAAACATACCACTATTAGCCGATTCTGGGTCATAGAATGTGTAAATGTACCCCTATGGCTTGAAGGAGAAGTATGGCCAAAAAAGGTTTGTCCATACTTCTATTTTAAGGAATAAAGATTGCCCACCTAGCAAATGAATGTTCACTTTGCTTAGTAAATATATTAAGTTATGCTCACTTTGAATAACAAATAACGAACAAGAGAAATAAAGAAAAACAGATAGTGGGGTTAATTTCTTAAGTCTAGGTTCACATCAATGCAGCTGCGCTTGACGCGTTTTTAAACCAGCATTTTTATGTAATTTTGCATGCAGTTTTCAGACATTTTGCATTTTACATGTTTAAATGCACTTTAAAACACACTATATAAAGCTGATTGCTAAGGAAGGGGCCGGGACGCCGGCAGCTGCTTCCCTATCAACCAATGAGTCATCAGCTTTCAGCGAGGTTCCCGAATAAAACGAAATGAAAAAGAAATGGCGTGGGGTTCCCCTCCAGGTCCATACCAGGCCCCATTGGGTCTAGTATGGATTCCCGCTGAAAGCTGAATAAAAAGAAAAAAAAAATTGCCGGCAAAGAAAATTGTAAAAAAAACGGTGTGGGGTTCCCCCCCCCCAGGTCCATACCAGGCCCTTTGGGTCTAGTATGGATTCGTCTTCGGCCACTGTTTTCTCCCCGAGCTGTCATCTCCCGGTGTCGTCTTCTTCCTCGCCCCCACCGCCGCCTTCTTCTTCTTCCTCCTCACATTGCCGTCTTCTTTTACTTCCTCACTGCCGCCGGTTACCCGCTAAAAAACAAAAAAAGCTGGTCTTGTCACAAAGCTGTCTTCCTCCGTTGTTATGTTCCCCGCCGTCCAGCACCTCTTATATAGGCATGGGACATGGCCATCCAATGATGTCGCCCGGTGACATGTGACGACACAAGGGGCGGCCTTTGGATGGCCCCATGCTTATATAACTGACGCCAGACAGCAGGGAACATAACAACGGAGGAACACAGCTTAGTGACAAGACCAGTTTTTTATTTTAGGTAACCGGCGGCAGTGAGGAAGTAGAAGAAGAAGAAGATGGCGACGCAAGGAGAAAGAAGAAGAAGTCGGCGGTGGTGGAGAAGAAGGAGTTGACACGGGGAGATGACAGCTCGGGGAGAAAACGGTGGCAGAAGAAGACGAGGGCACCAGGAGAGACGGCATTGGGAGAGAAGGCTCAGAGCTATTTTACTAATAAAGGAATTATCAAAAACTGTCTCTTGTATTTTCTAACTTTTGACTGCTTTTTTGGTGAATGGATAGGGGTACGATGTACCCGATACCCATTCACATCCACTGGCTAGGGTTGTTGGGAAGAGGCCCTCATCAACATGGGGTAAACTAAGGTGCTTTGGGGTGGGAGGCGCAGAGCCCCCCTGCCCCAAAGGACCCATCCCCCCATGTTGGGGCAGGGGGGGCGCTCGCTTGTCCCCTCCCTTTCCTGACCTGTCATGCGTTATGGATTTGGGGGGGACCCCACTGCGTTTTTTTTGGCGTGGGGGTCCCCTTCGAATCCATACTAGACACGAAGGGCCTGGTATGGACCTGGGGGGGGGGGGAATCCCACGCAGTTTTTTTTTTTGTGAATTTTTTTCTTACTTTCAGCCTTCAGCGGGAAGCCTGCTGACAACTGATGACTCATTGGTTGCTAAGGACGCATCGACCGGCTTCCCGGCCCCCTGCTTAGCAACCAGCTATATGCAGTGGTAAAATAAGAACCGCAACATGCAAAGCACATAAAAAATGCACCACTTGTGTTTCTGGTGCAGCTCCATTGAAGTTTATTAGCCACAAATTGTGCGAAAAAAGTGCCCGACCCTTTCCAAAAATGCACCAGCCGAAAAATTCATAGATGTGAGCTAGTTCCATAGGGAACCATGTTAAATGGACTGTGGTGCATTTCTGAAAACTGCAAAAGGGCACTAAAAAATGCATAGCTGTGAATGTAGGATAAAACTGGAGAGTGAAAAATCTGGTGCAGCTGGTGCATGGTAGCCAATCAGCTTCTAATTTAAGCTTGTTCAATTAAGCTTTCACAAAAAAAAGCTGGAAGCTGATTGTTTTCTATGCAGAGCTGCACTACATTTGGAACTCTCCATTTTTAATAAATTAGCCCCACTGTGTATGATAGACAGTAATATCTGTTAAACTCTACACTAATGCTAGCCATAGACCTGTCGAAAAATTGTTCGAACGAGTTTTCAAAAAACAAACACATGGTCGTGAGAGCAATCGATTTTGCCATCATGTAATCAACAAATTTTGATCGATAAACCGTTCAACGGACATAAATGAATTCATTTTTTGTTTGTTTTGTCACAGTGCAAACTGTTCGGGTGAGAAACACATTAACCTTTTAATTTATCGTCCATTCAGCCGAAGTATTCCAAACTTTTCCTTCGATTGTTCGGCTCAAAAAAACTCACAACCGATTTTCAATGGGTGCCCATTAACTGGACGATAAATAAACAAACTGCCCAAATGACAGATTTTCGAGCAATTTTTTTGTCTAGTGTATGGCCACCTTAAGTTGAGTTTACATTTCCAGCTCAGTTTGGCAATAGCACAGCATCATTTTCAGTGCAGTTCTTATTTAGGCTTATATACATTTGCACACATTAAAAGTTTTGTCGTCATGTTCTGCCTAAACTGAGATGGCTGAAGTGTTCTATTATTTTGTATATTGTAATATTTAATATTCAAACAATGTTCTTCCATCAGAGACATCTGCCAAAGAAGGCTTGCTGCTGTGGTGTCAGAGGAAGACTGCCCCCTACAGAAATGTTAATGTGCAGAATTTCCATATCAGGTAATAGTAGATGCATGAACATCATCCTTCATCAGTCCTTCATATTGAAATTGAGTTTTTTATTTTTGCGAAAGCATTTGTAGGCACCAAATATACAGTTACCAACATGTTAAAAAACGTTTTCAAGAACACTGCTATTGTTTTTGGTTAATTAGTTTTTGTACTTTTTTTGTATTTTATACAAAGGGCCATCCAAAGACATCACAGAAAACAATATATTGATTATTAAGCCTCACGAACATAGGTGTTTAGCAGCTCCTGGGTGCTGAGGCATAACATCTCTTGTTCTTTCTATCACTCAGAGAGCCACATGTGATGTAAACAGCCGCCAATACAAGTGAATGGCTGTACATGGTTATGTTCAACGTTCACCCGAGCACTGGCATGTAAAGCCATTCACTTGTATGTAAGCATCTATATGTAACACCTGAGTTTCCCTGACCACCCCCTTCCTTTTCCTGAGCATCATACAATGCTGGGGATAGAGGGCCGGATTCAGAAAGCCCATCGTAAATTTCTGCGGGCGTAGCATATCTCAGATACACTACGCCGCCGTAACTTAGTGAGGCAGGTTCTGGGCCAGATTCTCAGAAGAGTTACAATGGTGTATCTCAGGAAACACCGTCGTATCTCTGTTTTTGGCCCCGGGTATCTATGCGTCTGATTCCTAGAATCATTTTCGCATAGATACGGCGTAGATCTGACAGGTGTAAGTCACTTACACCGTCGGATCTTAGATGTAATTCTACTGTGGCTGCTAGGTGGCGTTTACGTTCAGTTCTCATTTGACTATGCAAATGAGCCTGATACGCCGATTCCCGAACGAATTTGCGCTGCGTCGTTGTTGTTTACGTTGTTTCCGTAAGCGTAAGGTTACCCCTGCTATATGAGGGGTAACCTTACGCCAGTCCGCCGTATGCCATGTTAAGTATGGCGTCGGGTCAGCGGCGTCTTTTTCCGTCGGTTACGTTGTTTTACTAACTCATTTGCGGGGGCGCGCTTAATTTGAATACAAGCCGCCCCCTTTGAATTACGCAGCCATACGCCGGGCCATTTACACTACGCTACCTCAAATTACGGAGCAAGTGCTTGGAGAATACGGCACTTGCTCCAGTAAGTTGCGGTGGCGTGGTGTAAATGGCTTACACTACGCCGCCGCCGATTCTATGAGAATCTGGCCCTCAATGCCTTAGCGCACAAGAGCTGCTAAGTGTTCATGTGCATAACGCCTTTGAACTTTAGCTACCATGAAAAAAAAGGACATGCAACCATTACTAAATACTGAGAACAACAGGGACTTACATTGGTGAGCCATGAGAAGCTATCTTACAATTTCCAGCCAAATAATGCACCTAGGACATATGAATGTTTGCATGGAATGAGCCTATCTTGAGCTTAATCCAAACATTTGAGAATGTTGCGGGGTGAATGTTGGGGTGATTTACCAAACTTACCTTTTTTGCTTAGCTTTCGAACTTGAGATCACTTTCAATACATGTTCACATGCAAAGAACATCTAATATTGTCAATTATATTTTGATTTACAAGTTTATACATTTTTAAACTCTTTTTTTTTTTTTCATCTGTTTTAACTGTCTTTATATAGTCATTGTTTCCAAATTAAACATTTAATACACAACCAAGGGAAGGGTTCCCGAAACAATAGAAGTTCGCTAAAGAAATAGAAAGCTTGCTCTCTGGCAAAGGATAAAGTCAATTTCAACAGAGCTAAAAGTTGAATGTCTAAAGAGGACTACACTGCCATCTGCTGGCTAGATAGAAGACTGCATAATGTTAATTTGCAATATCTCATATTAATATGAAAATGTCAATGGAAACCATGCTAGAAACAAACAGCCTTTTTTAGGAGCCAACATTTAAAATATGTGCAGATTACATGTTAAAGTGATTGTAAAGGACATTTATTATTTTTTCTTATAACAAACATGTTATACTTACCTGCTGTGTACAATGCACAGAGCAGCCCGATCCCCCTCTTCTGGCATCCCCCCACTGTTGTGCCTCCCCCTGCCAAGTCCCCCGTCCCCCCAGCAAGTCACTTGCTAGGGGTGCACTTGTGCATACTTGATCCTGAGACACACTGTGTGCGTCTATAGACACACACAGTGCGGCTCTGCCCTGCCCCCTTGTCACTGATTTTCATTGACAGCAGCGGATACGCCGTCGTATCTCTGAGTGTGGCGCTTCCGTATAGTTACGCAATGAATATGCTAATTAGGTATTTACGCCGATTTCAGAAATGTATGTCTGGCCGGCGCATTTTTTTACGTCGTTTACGTTAGGCTTTTTTCGGCGTAAAGTTACCCCTGCTATATGAGGCGTAGCTATTGTTAAGTATGGACGTCGTTCCCGCGTCAAGTTTTGAAAATTTTACGTTGTTTGCGTAAGTCGTTCGCGAATAGGGCTGTACGTAAGTTACGTTCACGTCTAAAGCAATGACGATTTGGAGCATGCGCACTGGGATTTTTTCAGGAACGGCGCATTCACCGTTCGTAAAATACGTTATATACGCGGGGTCACCATTCATTTGAATAAAACACGCCCACATCATCCCCATTTGAATTAGGCGGGCTTATGCCAGACAACATACGCTACGCCGCCGTAATTAAGGGCGCAAGTCTTTTCTGAATACGGAACTTGCGCCCTAAATTACGGCGGCATAACGTATCGCAGATAAAAAATCACAATAAGCGTTTATTGATTGGTTTGTGCAAAAAAGTTATAGCTTAGTGGACTATTTTATGGCATTTTTATTAATAATTATTTTTTTTACAAATTCTTTACTAATATACAATCAGCGATTTTGATCGTGACTGTTTAAAAATGTTTAAAATGTATAAACTTGTAAATCAAAATATAATTGACATAATTAGATGTTCTTTGCATGTGTGTAAACAAGGCATTCCCCTATTCTGCCTAGTGACACTGTCACTAATGACCGTCCCCGTAATCGGGAACGCTCATCAGTGACGTGTCACGTGTAGCCACGCCCCCTAACAGAATCACTTCCTAAGGAACACTTAACCCCTACAGCGCCACCTAGTGGTTAACCCCTTAACTGCCAGTGTCATTTTTACAGTATCAATCAATTTTTACACAATCCCAAGTTGTTAGCTCTGTTTCAAATGAAACATGAACTAGGTTTATGGTTATGAGAACAGCCCGAGCTGCAGACATGTAATAAGATCTGACTTACAAACTGCCATAGTCATAATTATGTTGCACAAGTGAATCTATCAGGGACAAAAAAAAGCACATTCTTAAATTTTTTTGAATGCTTCAGAACTTCTGACTGGCAAAAGTTGCCAAATGTACATGTAATAAAAACTAATTCTTAAACCATTATCAGAAGTTTTAGGATGCACTACTGTTTGACACAATAATATATTATTCTTTTCTGATGTTCAGTATCAAAGAAGGCTTTTCATTCTACTCCCTAATGTTATGTGACTTGTACTGCAGCAATGTCCAGTAAGCTTTTATGGAATCTGCTTACCAGGGAGAATTACAGAGTGCATCTGCTGGCATCAATCAGAGCCACATCTATTTTTACCATTCAGTAAAACATGCATACCCTTTACAGTATTTAAGAGTAAATGAAAAAACTGCCCCGGATCTAGAATCAAATAAATTGTTTGTATTTCAAAAATGTTTTTTCAACTTAAAATACTTTTTTCCTAGTTGTATTAGTTTTTTTTAAAGGTGTTTATTTATATACTGTATGCATTTTCATAAACGCAACACAAAATCAAAACACTCTGGCACTCTATATACATAGCAAAATATGTAAATAAATCCAGTAAGCACAGGTATGGCATATTTGAATAAACGTAAACAAGAAGGATTAAAGACCCTCCAGGCTCCCGCATATAGTTGTACATAGCTCCCAACTGTCCCTGATTTCAAGGGACTGTCCCAGATTTGGAGCAATGTCCCTCTGTCCCTCATTCCTCCTCATTTGTCCCTCATTTTGGTCTGATCTATATATGGTCTTTATCTATCAAAAAGTGTTTTCCAGCGCTAAACCTGTCATCTGATTTCTAAATTGCTGCATTTGTAAATTCCAAAAGCCAAAATAAAGGAATAGTAGTGGTAAAAAACACACAAGGGGGTAGATTCAGGTAGGGGCGCGCACTGCTACGGCGGCGCAGCGTACCGTTTTTACGCTACGCCTCCGTAAATTACTTGAGCTACGCTTCATTCACGAAACATTTGCTCCGTAATTTGCGGCGGCGTTTCGTAAAAGGGGCCGGCGTAAGCGCGCGTAATTTAAATGATCCCGTAGGGGGCGTGGATCATTTAAATTAGGCGCGTTCCCGCGCCGAACGTACTGCGCATGCTCCGTAGGGAAAATTTCCCGACGTGCATTGCGATAAATGATGTCGCAAGGACGTCATTTGCTTCGACGTGAACGTAAATGGCGTCCAGCGCCATTCACGATCCACTTACGCAAACAACGTAAATTTCGAAAATCGCAACGCGGGAACGACGTCTATACTTACCATTGGCTGCGACGAACGCAAACGACGTAAAACACGACCGCCGGGCACGCGTACGTTTGTGAATCGGCGTGAGTATGCAATTTGCATACTCTACGCTGACAACTACGGGAACGCCACCTAGCGGCCAGCGTCAGAATGCAGCCTAAGATACGACGGCATAAGAGCCTTATGCCAGTGGTATCTTAGGCTACAGTCGGCGTATCAAGCTTTCTGAATACAGAAAGTTGATACGCCAGCGCTACTTAGCAATTACGCTGCGTATCTATGGATACGCAGGCGTAATTGCTACCTGAATCTACCCCAAGGTTTATCCAATCTTGTAGAAAAGAGGAAGGGTGGGGGCAAAAGAATAGTTGCTGAAGCTAGACTTAGGGGCATGCCCATCCAAATGTTAGTGGACTATCTCGGTACTGATAAGGAATAATAAAAACAGTTGCATTAAAAAATATTTATTAAAGATAGAAAATTACAAAACAATCATACAGATCAACGATTGGACGAAGTCTCTACTAGTTTCGCGGGAATACCGCTTCTTCAGGAGAGCCAATCTATAAAATACATAATACAATAAAGTCATATGATACAGTTCAGCAACAATAAAGATTACATAGAAAACAGTAGGGGTAGCTTACCCGATGAGTAATAAAACCGTTGCGAAGGCAACAATTAATTCAGATGATGGTACGATGTTATAGTTTTTTATTTATCTTCTACATGAGGCTATACTCCAACTTTGTTTAACCAATCTTGTTTTTTAGTACAATTCTCCATTAAGGTGGCATGGCAATGGGGTGTGTCCTATGCCTATATACTTTTGTTGATAGGTGTCCCTTATTCCCATCTCAAAAAGTTGAGAGGTATGCTTCAATAACAGAAGCCTCTTCTTTTGCAATCTGAAAACACAAAACAATGAAAAAAGATGTTATGCTGCTTAACAATTAAATATATATAATTTTCTGCAATATTACAGAAGTACTTTAGGGCCCATTCACACCTAGGCACATAGATTCAATAAAGTTGAACATGGAGGTCAGGTATTGTTAAATCATCCCTTTCACCCAAAAAATTAAATAAGGGACAGTTTTGACAGTTTGCAAAGAAATGCAAATAATGCAGTCAGAAATGCTGCTTTGTTATAAAATAATTTTTCTAATAATTTTATAATGTTTGCTTCTTCTTCTTCCCTTGTCATGTAAAGCTGGAAGGATGGCCTTGCACTTTGTGCTCTTATCCATAGACACAGACCTGACCTCATTGACTACTCCAAGCTCAGAAAGGTATACCCTTCACTTTCATTATTTTTTATATTGTCAGTGTAAGTTTTAAGTATTTGTTTATACCATTCTTCCTTCATTATTATAAAGGCTAGCTTTCTTTTCCAGAAATAAGATTTTATAAATTATATTGCTATTGATCAATTCTTAGATGTGTGGGCTGCATTTGTTTTATTTTTAGTCTTTTTACCTTTATTTTTACCTTTAGACCCAGACAGTAAGGGGTCAATTTACTAAGAGTTAAATAAGGCTGAAAAAATTGCGGTAAAATAACACATGCTGAAACAATTGTGCAAATGTTCAATCCATTAAGAATAATTTATCACATTGAGCTGGTTGCTCAAGGAGTGGGCCAGGATGCCAGCCGCTGCGTCTCTAACAGCTGACAGCTGAATGTAAAGATAGCATACCAGCAAATACAAATTATGAAAAAAAAACCAATGTGGGGTCCCCATGTGGCCTGGTATGGTTCAGGAAGGGGGGCAAGAACTTCTATCACATAACCCTGGGCTGTGATTGAGGAGGTCTTATCAGAATTTGGAAGCCCCCTTCAATAAGGGGCCCCCAGATGTGATGAATTTGCGAAGAACCTGCATTACAGCTGATGATTCATCCATTATTAAAGTGGTACTAAAGGTAACATTTTTTTTTCAAAAAATAACAAACATATCATACTTACCTCCACTGTGCAGTTCCTTTTGCACAGAGTGGCCCCAATCATCCTCTTCTGGGGTCCCACGGCTGCTCTCTCAGCTCCTCCCCAAAATATCTAACCCCCTCTGGGAAGCTCTCTCCCGAGGGGGTTACCTTGCGGGAGCGCTCTCGAATCATACGCTCAGCATCCATAGACGCCCAGTGTATGACTTGGTCCTGCCCCCCGGCGGCCGCGTCATTGGATTTGATTGACAGCAACGCAAGCCAATGGCTAAGCTGCTATCAATCTATTCAATCAATGGCAAGACTCCGTGGAGAAGAGAATTGCAGATACGAGCCGAGCAGGTGAGCTGGCTCAGGTAAGTAAAACGGGAAGGGGGGGGCCCGTGATTGCTAGGTGTTTTTTCACCTTAATGCATAGGATGCAATAAGGTGAAAAAACACAAACCTTTACAACCCCTTTAACCTCCCTGGCGGTATGATTATGTCAGGTTTTTGATGCTGAAAGCGGTACAATTGTTTTGCATGGAAATTTGGCGTTTTATATTGTAGGCCTGTAATTCTTGGAAATAACTCACTTAAATCTGTCCAAACAAGAGTCTAGTAGAAATCCGGGGTATGAAAAAGTTTAAAACACAAAATCATTAATTATAATAAAATAAATAACTATAAATAATTATAACAAATAACAATAATACAAATTATTCAATAATGTAATCAAATCAAAAACACTGAAATTTGCTCAGTTGCAGAATTGTCGCTGTCATTACTTTCAGTGTTTGAAGACAAGTTTCCCAACAAATCACTTTTGCTCAATTCTGCAAGTGATTCTAATTTATTATCGCTGTTTTCTAGCTGCTCTAAAACCACTTTTGACATAAAGGGACACTTTTTGGTTGCTATGGACAATCTACAGTTTCCAGGCAGGAATTACAGTATATATAATATAAAAGTGCATGCAGGACACTGGGCAGACCACTAGGGACAAAGGGGGTGTGTAATTATTTTATACAGCATTGTAATCTGTAAGATTACAGTATACTGTATGTGTACTGTGTTTTTATTTTTTTGAATTTGGCGCCGATCTCCACCCATGTGCGTCGTAACGTCGCAGGGAACGGAGCTTGGCGGCACTCGGGCACTGTGTGAATGGAGCGAGGTGACAGCTCGCTCACACAGCAGGGAGACATTGCAGGATCCAGGGACAAGGTAAGTAACTCCCTGCCTGGATACTGATAATGCAATGTTACCGCTATTAGTACTGAAATTTCACCCCGAGCCAGACTCGGGATTACCGCCAGGGAGGTTAAAGATGCTGCGGCCTTAGCAACCAGCTATTGGGGGGATCCCCACTTTGTTTCTGACAAATACTGCATGTCATACCACCAGCAAAACCCTGGTGATACCTATTGCACGTTTTTTTACTGTCTGTTCTGTTTGCGAATTGGACTTCAGAACTTATCGCATTTTTTTGGGCGATATTTACCGGCACATTTTTCATTTTGCGGTAAATACTCATTATTTTTTTGTGAATTTAACATTTTTTTACTGAATGCAATAATTTATGCAAATGAGTCATGTGACTATGTTATCGCATGCAGTAAATGAGAGTGAGAGCAGCTGTGCTGAGAGCAAGTAGCATCAGGTGGTGGCAACAGTGGGCTGGTTTAGCACACAGCAAGGTTTATAATCCTACTATTCAGTGCACAGTTTTTGTTGGTAATTTTGTTGGTAGTTTCTGTTTGCTATACTAACAAGAGTAGTGATAGTATACAGTGCAAACACTGTCTGCAGCCATACAGCTACATCGCCTGTGATTGCCATCATCATAATGATCCCACAATACAGGCTGTATACAGTATATTAAGACACAGACCGTGTTTGCACTGTACACTGATCAGCCATAATATTATGACCACTGATAGGTAACATGAAAAATATTGATTATCTCATTGCAATGGCGTCTGAAAGAGGGTGTAATATATTAGGTAGCAAGTGAACAGAAATTGATGTGTTGAAAGCAGAAAAAATGGGCAAGCTTAAGGATTTGAGCAACTTGGACAAGGGTTAAAGTGGTTATAAACCCTTACAGACCATGGTTTAGAAGATATCCCCCTGTATCTGCATGTGCCAAAGTCATCGGCACATGCACACTGAAGCAATGGCATGTCATGCTGTTGCCCTCCTGCACGCATGCGCGGGAGTGACGTCACTTGACTCTGTCCAATCACAGAGCCAGAGTCCACGGCCCTGGAAGGAAGAGGGGCGAGAAGATGGATGCAGCCTGCACAGGGGACAGTGCTGGATTCGTTTGCAGGTAAGTGTCATATAATGGGCTAGTATGTGATGCATACTAGCCCATTATGCTTTAATTTGCAGGGTTTGCAGTAAGCAAAAGAGGAAGTAAGCCCATCTCTTTAAACTGTAATGGCTAGACAACTGGGTGAGAGGAACTCCAAAACTTTGGCTCTTGTGGGATGTTCCCAGTTTGCAATGGTCATAACCTACCAAAAGTTGTCCATGGATTAAAAAAACTGGTGTACCAGCAGCAGGGTTATAGGTGACCAAGGCTCACTGATGCATGTGGATAGCAACGCTTCCAACCCCTACCTCTTAACTCTTCATAAAAAAGAAGGGAGTGCACTCTTATTAGTTAGAATTGTTTTTAACTCTCTATATAGACTACATAGTCTATATAAAGAATTAAAAATAATTCTAACTGATAAGAGTGCACCACATGCAACGAGAACGGGAAATTATCAACTTTGAAGGAAGAAAAAAAAGAAAAGTTCATTGTTAGGGTTTAGATTTACAATTATTTTGTTCCAGTGCTCTAAATATTACATTCTGAAAAGTCTATAAAATATTTAAAACTATTTTTGTTACTGAAATATAAGGTAAACCTAGGTTGAACACCATTTATCTGTCTAAAATAATTGTTTTATCAATTTCTTCAGGATGACCCCATTGGTAACCTCAACACAGCCTTTGATGTAGCAGAAAAGTTCCTGGATATCCCTAAGATGTTGGACGCAGAAGGTGTGTAAGCAGAGCAGAGACATGAAATAAAGCTAGTAACAGTATTAGTGAATTTCTATTACAGTTTGTTTATCTTCCTGCAGATATTGTAAACACACCCAAGCCAGATGAAAAGGCAATTATGACTTATGTGTCCTGCTTCTACCATGCCTTTGCTGGAGCTGAGCAGGTAACAAATACAAATCTTAAGAGCAGCAAAATACCCAAACGCCAAGACAAAGTGACTCACTGTAAGAGTAGAGAGTTTGAAAGACTTGGGACAGGAACAGGATCCATCAGTAACATATCTCCATGAGATTATTTACTTATTGCCATAAAAAATGAAAACAAATTATATAAGGGTGCTATATTCTACAGACTCCCATAGAGACCACCAAGCCATTCACAACAGTTATTTCCCCATAAAACCTTACATTTCCATTATAGTACTGCAAACACACTCTCACTCCACTCTGCTGTGAATTTGCGAGCACTGAATGTAACCCACACAAAAATAGGGATAACATACACACTTTGTAAGATAGTATCCCAGAGGGACCCACCAGTGGTCTGAAGTTTACAAGGAAGTAGTCCTAACATCTGTAACATTATATTCCATTTCTCTGATGTTTCTCAAATCTAGATACTCAACACTGTCAACACTGAAAAATATGAATACATTGTGCAAAATCAGATATTAAAATATAAAATTTAAAGTACAAATGATATATAAGCAAAGCTGCTTTATACAGCTGCAAACTCGCATCTTGGAATATGAACGGTTAGTTTTTTATTTTCTAAATAGGTTCCTTTAAGCTAGTGCATTGCTGGTTCACTAACCTTTTCCTTCAATTTCCCTTCTAAATGTTTTTTTTTCTTTGTCTGAATTTATCACTTCCTGTTTCTCTTCAGTAAGCTTACCCCCCTCCATCATCCAAGCCATTCTGGCTGGGGGTTAGTCAGTCAGAACAGCTTACTGAGGAGGAACAGGAAGTGAGAAATTCAGACAAAGAAAACAAAGAAAAAATAACATTTAGAAGGGAAATCAAAGGAAAAGGTATAAGTAAACCAACAATGCACTAGCTTAAAGGAACCTATTTAGAAAATAAAAATCGAACCTTTACAACCCCTTTAATATATTATTTGTGTGTGGATGGTATTGGTAAGCAGCATAGCTTTTCAATAAATGACTGATTTCCAAAAGATGGGCAGCTTAAAATTATTAAATGAAAATGTATTTTAAAGGGAAGACGATCAGAGAAATTGCTTGCTGTTTCCAAACACTAACTCAAAAGTAAAACCATAAGTAGGCAATATTAAGAAATGAATGCAAATAAGTCAAAGGTCAGAGCACACTTTTTCCTTGCATGTTTTTTTGTTGCTATTGGTTGTGAAGCATAGTAGAAAGCTCCACTGAAATGTAAACTGTTTATACAGGCTGAGACTGCAGCAAACAGGATCTGCAAAGTCCTTGCTGTGAACCAGGAGAATGAGAAGTTGATGGAAGAATATGAGAAGTTAGCAAGTGAGGTTAGTATGCAATCATGCACAAATTCAATGTGATAATTCTTATAATTGCCTTTAGTTTACCTATCTACTCTATCCTTTACTTGGATAGATACCTTAAATGTACTTAATATAACAATTAACACTGAAATCCAGTTTAATGTGCAATATGTACTTTGTTTGGCCAAAATTGCCAATGATTGTTTTTTAGGGTGGTGATCCACAAGCATTTACCACCTCTTACAAGTTTTAAAATATTAGTTCTTGTAGACTGGTATATTGCTTATACAATGCTGAAGAAACTGCCCTTACATTTTCACAGCTTCTGGAATGGATCCGCCGCACTATTCCCTGGCTGGAAAACAAAACCCCCGAAAAAGCTATGAGCGCCATGCAGAAAAAACTGGAGGACTTTAGGGACTACAGAAGAGTACACAAGCCACCCCGCGTTCAGGAGAAGTGCCAGCTGGAGATCAACTTCAACACTCTGCAAACCAAACTGAGGCTAAGCAACCGCCCTGCATTCATGCCATCTGAGGGCAAGATGGTGTCCGTAAGTATTAACAACAGCAGTAATGCTACATACTATATCATTTCCTCCTTCAAACTGCTGAGCTTAGACTTTTAGAAAGGACTATATTTACTTTTCTAATACCTAGAGCAGGGGTGTCAAACTAATTGACAATGCTTGTCTCTACACCATGTGCTTCGCCAGCACCTTCTCAACAATATTTGGGGGAGGGGGGTGTGTCAGAGTATCTGCCTGGAAACCATCCACGGTCCTGCTAACAGCAGAGGAAGCTTCAATAAATGAACTCTGTCTGAGCTCCAAAATAGCAAAAAAATAAGTCAATAGGCATGAACGAGAAGGGGAGTTTCCCAGTGGAAGCCATCCGCGGTGTCATAATTTGCTATATAGAGCTGTTAAGGCTGAGTTCATTGACATTAACCGAGTTCATTATCCATTTTGCAAAGCACGATGAGCAGCTTTCTGTATGATTCTGCTACACTGAGTATTATAAATAAAGACAGTTTGTCTGACTGGTGCTCTCACTGAAAAAGGGGGTGGTAAAAACTGAGCTCTGCTTGAGCTCAAACAGAGGAATGCCTACAAATCGGGCTTCTGACAGGGGAAAGACTGACAGGTAGCAATTGGAGAAGTAAAGAATGGATGGTCTACACAATAATTCAGAGTTTCTGAGGAGAAGCAAAGAGAAGTAATAATACCCTAATCCAGGGATATGCAATTAGTGGCCCTCCAGCTGTTGCAGAACTACAAGTCCCAGAGGCATAGCAAGACTTTGACAGCCACAAGCATGACACCCAGAGGCAGAGGCATGATGGGACTTGTAGTTTTGCAACAGCTGGAGGTCCGCTAATTGCATATCCCTGCCCTAATCTATAGACCAGCATATTATTTTTCAGAGTTTTTGAGATGTCTCATCTCATTGCTCATTAAGGTGTGACAAGTGCATTCAAAACAAACAAATAAAGAGCACCAAAAGACTTGTACACTATGTTACTAGAACACATAAATCAGCATATGTTTAGGTATTCATCATTGAAACCTTCATTTACATGCAGCAATGTATATAAAAGGTAGCAAAAATGTCCTGCAGTATGTTTCTGTGAAGCCTAAATCTTATCCCTAAAGGCCTAAATAGTTTCTGTAGCCATAGCCAAAATCCATGCCATTAGGCTGCATTGCTAGCTTTACAGTTTCTAAGTTCCAGGATAATCCTGATACATAACATACCTTAAAAATATTTGCTTTGTACTTTATTTTTATATGATATGTAGAAACCCAAAAAATGCCAAAGCTTCTAGTAAGCACCTGAAGCAAAATAAAAGTAGGTGATTTCGGAGCAGGGGTTCTAAAAATGGACTCCCCCTATCTCTGAAAACAAGGAATGTATTTAATATGATGTATTTGTTTCATTTACTTTTAGTTCTCACTAAGTTGTTTTGCCATAGGATATTGCCAATGCTTGGAAAGGTCTGGAGCAAGTGGAAAAGGGTTATGAAGAGTGGCTTTTACTGGAAATAAGGAGACTGGAAAGATTGGAACATCTGGCAGAGAAGTTTAAGCAGAAGGCTTCTCTCCATGAGTCCTGGACCAGAGGTAGGGGAAGAGTGTTCATCTAACAATAGCTATTTAATCAAATGGATATAATGATGCTTTATCCAACTACAATGTTCAACTTTAACGTCACTGATACTGAGGTTTCACTGCTCTTGAGCAGAAACGTTGCAACTTCCTGAAGAAGCAAGAAACGTTTATGGCAACTATTCAACCAGAAATAAAACATAAGGAAGGATTTTTGATTCCCACCTGAATGCAGTTTCATGCTTTTAATTTTTTTTGTGGACAGTAGAAAACATTAAAGGCCAAGTTCTTTAAATCTGGATAATTCTTTTAAGGTTATCTAAATCCAAAAACAAAAATGTTATGTATTGCAAGTTAGCAATCCTTAGGTTTGATGGATTTAATAATAATAATAATAATAATAATAATAATAATAATAAGAAAAGTCCAGTAGATTTTTGTCCACTAATTTCTGTGCCGTGTGCACTATACAGGAAAGGAGGAACTGCTGTCCCAGAGAGATTATGAATCAGCTTCTCTAATGGAAATCCGTGCCTTAGTACGCAAACACGAAGCATTTGAGAGTGACCTTGCTGCCCACCAGGACCGTGTAGAGCAGATCGCTGCTATTGCCCAGGAACTGAAGTAAGTGTATTTTTTACAGGATGTCTCCAACTTACAAGCTAAACTTAATGAACTATTTATCTGGGCAACTATGTGGCAAATGAGGTTCAAAGTTGATAAATGTAAATCCATGCACTTGTGGGCTAAAAACATGCATGCTGCTTAAATTCTAGGAGGAGAACAACTGGGGTTGAGAAAAGTATCTGGGTGTTTTGATAGATCATAGACTTAATAATAGTATGCCATGCCAAGCTGCAATTTCTGAAGCTAGCAACACACTTTCTTGTATACAAATATGTATAAACCCCAAGGAGAGTGAGAAAGAGAGAGACATATTTTTGCCCCTGCACAAAATATTGGTAATACCTCATCTGGAATAGGGATGAGCCGAACACCCCCCGTTCGGTTCGCACCAGAACCTGCGAACAGACCAAAAGTTTGTGTGAACTTTAGAACCCTGTTAAAGTCTATGGAATTCGAACGTTTGAAATCTAAAGTGCTAATTTTAAAGGCTAATATGCAAGTTATTGTCCTAAAAAAAGTGTTTGGTTACCCGGGTCCTGCCCCAGGGGACATGTATCAATGCAAATTTTTTCGGGGGCAGTGATTTTAATAATGGTTAAAGTGAAACAATAAAAGTAGACGTACCTGGGGGGGGGGGGTGTATAGTATGCCTGTGAAGTAGCGCTTGTTTCCCATGCTTATAACTGTCCCTGCACAAAGTGTCATTTCCGAAGGAAAAAAAAGTCATTTAAAATCACTCGCAGCTATAATGAATTGTCGGCTCCCGGCAATACAGAGAGAAGTCATTCATAAAAAAAATGACGTGGGGTTCCCCCCAAATATCCATTCCAGACCCTTCAGGTCTGGTATGGATTTTAAGGGGAACTCCACCCCAAATAAAAAAAAAATGGCGTGGAGTTCCCCCCAAAAATCCACACCAGGCCCTTTATCCGAGAACGCAACCTGGCAGGCCACAGGAAAAGCGGGGGGATGAAACCGTACCAGGCCACATGCCCTCCTCATTGGGAGGATGCTTTGGAGGTCTGTGACCCCTCAAAGCACCATGTCCCCATGTTGATGGGGACAAGGGCCTCATCCCCACAACCCTTGCCCGGTGGTTGTGGGGGTCTGTGGGCGGAAGACAGGTGGAGACAGCTGATGCGTGCGCTGGACGGACATCTCATCGCTGGATCCTGGACCTGGATGAAGAGGAGATCTTCTCATCGCTGGACCCCAGAGAGGAGATCACCTGTCGCAGGATATTGAGAGTGGATTACCACCGCTGGAATTTATTTTTTTTATTATAAAGGACTTTCCCAACGGTGTCTGTGTTTTTTTTTTTTACAATTATTTACACTTTCTTTGTGAAATGGTAGAGGTACAATGTACCCCATTACCAATTCACATAGGGGGGGCCGGGATCTTGGGGTCCCCTTTGTTAAAGGGGTCTTCCAGATTCCGATAAGCCCCCCGCCTGCAGACCCCCACAACCACCGGGCAAGGGTTGTGGGGATGAGGCCCTTGTCCCCATCAACATGGGGACATGGTGCTTTGAGGGGGTCACAGACCCCCAAAGCATTCTCCCAATGTTGAGGGCATGTGGTCTGGTACGGTTCAGGAGGGGGGGGCGCTCTCTCGTCCCTCCTCTTTTCCTGTGGCCTGCCAGGTTGCATGCTTGGATAAAGGATCTGGTGTGGATTTTCGGGGGGAACTCCACGCCATTTAAAAAAAAAAATTGGGGTGGAGTTCCCCTTAATATCCATACCAGACCTGAAGTCTGGTAAAAACAGTTTTTAGCACCTGCACTGGAAGAAAAACAGCACCTGCACTTTTGTAATCCCTGTGATCCTGTGAAGATTACCTTCTTGCACTTTTGGAGTTTATTCATCAGTATGAAATATAAACTTTTTTGAAGACTTTATTTGTTATTTTTTATCAGACTTTTCCACTTTTTGCACTTTTATGCACATTGCACATTGATGTCAGTTGCACATTTATCTATCTGTTTATTTATTTATTTGCTGGATTTTTATCCACCTGTCTCATATGGGTTACTGATTGCCTATTTCACATTTTTATTTTTTTTATTTTCTTTCACTTGGCTTATTTGTTGCACTGGAATTGCATGTTTTGGATTTGTTTGGACATTTATTAATTGATCAGTTTTTATCTTATCAATTATCCTTCTGTTAACCCATTTAGTTACATAGTTATTCAGTCAGTGAGTGCCCCCTACCTTCTTCTTTTTAATATTATTTACCGTATTTATCGCCCTATATCGCGCACCGGCGTATAGCGCGCACCCCAAACCTAGAGGAGAATCCTAGGGAAAAAAAAGAAATACTGACAATTTACAGATGCAGTTACATACAGTTGCCCGGCGTCCATCGGCGGCCTTGTCCGGTCCGGCGTCTGTCTGCGGCATTCGTGGTGTCCTCCCCGCTTCTTCCAGCTTCTCCCGCGTTGTTTTTGAACGCCGCCGCCGACATAAACCGAGTGCAGTACACTCGGGTACACTCGGCTGGGCTCGGCCACGCTCGGCTCCTCTCGCGGAGCCAAGCCCAGTCGAGTGTACCCGAGTGTACTGCACTCGGTATATGTCGGCGGCGGCGCTCAGAAATCCATCGGTGTTTAGAACCTCTGCATACAGAAAGGCTTCTTCACAATAAGAGCTGTGAAAATGTGGAATAGACACCTTCAAGAACTAACTCTGGCCAATTCTGTAGAATACATGATTGCTTCTTTAGGGATCAGAAAGGAATTGTTTTCCTGCTGCTGGAGAAAATTGGATCCTGCTTTATTGTTGTTGTTTTTTTTTTGCCTTCCTCTGGAGCAACTGTGGGTATAGCTTTCTACCAGTTTTCCTAAAACTCAGTGAATGCAGTGAAATTGCACTTTGCAAATACCTTGCGCATGATTGAATGATGGAGTCAACCAAGCTTCACTTATTCATTACTTTCCCGGCAAGGTAGTGTAACTTGCATTGCAAGGTGAACAGTTTATTTGCCTTTGGTAAATTAACCCAATTAACCCCAATATAGCAGATATGTTATATCCCTAATGACCAAAGTTTGGCAAGATTACCACCCCCCCTCACTCGGTGTAACTGTAGATTTCCCCAAGCTACCCTAATAAGTGTATGGCAATATTAATTCCCTTGTTCTTTCACTGTAACAGTTAGGCATTTTCCTTTCAAATGTAAATTTGAAAAAACTGATGTGTTTGCTGCAGTTTGACTTTACTTTATTGCCTATTTAAAGTTCACCGAAAACTACATGTCTATAAAAACTGACCTGTCCTACAATGCTGCTGATTGCACTGCAGAATGAAAAGTGTCACCCTGTTAATGGTAGTATTAAATAAACAGGATATATTGCTTGCATCAACATAATATAAAATAACAGTGTGTTAAAGATGGGGCGCCAAAAAACAGCTATGATTATTCTGTTGACAAACTGCACAAAAAATGTAATTTGTCCTTTTGCTTATAATTCTAGTCACTCACTAAAACTGAAAATTTTGCTCTACAGTGAACTTGACTATCACGATGCCGCCACTGTTAACAGCCGCTGTCAGGCAATTTGTGACCAGTGGGACACTCTGGGTACCCTCACACAAAAAAGAAGAGATGCTCTTGAGGTAAAAAAAAATAAAAAATTATATCTGAATACCATAGTTACAAAACACGTTGAAATTATTATGTGTGCTAATGCAGCTACAAAGTTTGGAAAAAGTAATAAATTAGTATGTGTTTGTTATTTTATAGCGCGTTGAGAAGCTCCTAGAAACCATTGACCAGCTCTACTTGGAGTTTGCTAAAAGAGCTGCTCCATTCAATAACTGGATGGATGGAGCAATTGAGGATCTGCAGGACATGTTTATTGTGCACAGCATTGAAGAGATCCAGGTAAAAATCACACCCAAATGTATACAAATACAGTGACTATTGCAATGGACATGTCATCATTCATTACCTATCTGAAAAAAAAAAAAAAAAGATGAAAGTGTAAAATTCATTGTTAAAAAACAGGATGGAATTCAGTGATCCAGAGCAGGGATTTCCCTGGAATTCTGGTTAACAAGTAGAAAAACATCACATAATTGCAAATAACAGCTCAAATGCAGTTTTTATACAGACATGTATGTAGTAATGTTTGCATGGTAGAATTTTGGAAATATCACCAAAAAGATTATTCTCCTAATAGTTCACATCATTCATTAATGCATATTTTAAATATTATTCATTATATATAGTGAACATATACAGTGATAATATTTAAGAGACTCTACAAGACATTAATGGGCACAGTTAAAAAAAGGTTAATCATCTAAAATGTAATTCTAGTGAATTCACTACGTTTAGATCTAATTAGTTTACCCCTATAAAGCAACCACAAAATACTTAAATGTGTCAAGTATTTTTTGTTGCTGACAAACTCCTTAATAGGAAGACCACTAGAAATGTTGTTCAATATCTGTTTCTAATTCATTTTTCCAGAAAGTAGTATTAAAATAATAAAAAAAGGGGGGGGGGGAAACTAATGCGCATACCAAAGGGAGATAATCTAAAACCTAAAATAAACAGCAGCAGCCACCTAAAAATGTTCGCACATACCGTATTTATCGGCGTACGCGCACTTTTTTCCCCTTAAAATCAGGGGGAAAACGTGGGTGTGCGTCATGCGCCGATCCCCGCTTTCTGAGCGCCGCCGCCGACATATACCGAGTGCAGTGCACTCGGGTACACTCGGCTGGGCTCGGCTCCGCGAGAGGAGCGGAGCGTGGCCGAGCCCAGCCGAGTGTACCCAAGTGTACTGCACTCGGTATATGTCGGCGGCGGCGTTCAAAAACAACGCGGGAGAAGCGGGAAGAAGCGGGGAGGACACCACGAATGCCGCAGACAGACGCCGGACCGGACAAGGCCGCCGATGGACACCGGGCAACTGTAAGTAACTGCATCTGTAAATTGTCAGTATTTCTTTTTTTTCCCTAGGATTCTCCTCTAGGTTTGGGGTGCGCGCTATACGCCGGTGCGCGATATAGGGCGATAAATACGGTAAATAATAATATTAAAAAGAAGAAGGTAGGGAGCGCTCACTGACTGAATAACTATGTAACTAAATGGGTTAACAGAAGTATAATTGATAAGATAAAAACTGATCAATTAATAAATGTCCAAACAAATCCAAAACATGCAATTCCAGTGCAACAAATAAGCCAAGTGAAAGAAAATAAAAAAAATAAAAATGTGAAATAGGCAATCAGTAACCCATATGAAACAGGTGGATAAAAATCCAGCAAATAAATAAATAGATAGATAAATGTGCAACTGACATTAATGTGCAATGTGCATAAAAGTGCAAAAAGTGGAAAAGTCTGATAAAAAATAACAAATAAAGTCTTCAAAAAAGTTTATATTTCATACTGATGTGCAATAAACTCCAAAAGTGCAAGAAGTTAATCTTCACACAATCACAGGGATTACAAAAGTGCAGGTGCTGTTTTTCTTCCAGTGCAGGTGCTAAAAACTGTTTCCCCCCAGCCCCTCACCTTATTAGGCTTAAAATAAAAGCCTTGCTGCAATATCTCTTTAGAACTGTGATTACTGCTCTCTTCTCATTGCTGTCCCAGCGCCTGATTTCACATGCACAGCATGCTTACACACACAAGTTCCTGATGAGCTCCAATAATCCAAAGCTCCAAACACGGCCAGCCTCCTCACATCAGCTTACAATAAGCCTGCTGTGCATGTAAAATCAGGAGCTGGGACAGCAATGAGAAGAGAGCAGTAATCATTCCGAAAGAGATATTGCAGCAAGGCTTTTATTTTAAGCCTAATAAGGTGAGGGGCTGGGGGAAACTGTTTTTAGCACCTGCACTGGAAGAAAAACAGCACCTGCACTTTTATAATCACTGTGATCCTGTCAAGATTGCCTGCTTGCACTTTTGGAGTTTATTTTCAGTATGAAATATGAACTTTTTTGAAGACTTTATTTATTATTTTTTATCAGACTTTTCCACTTTTTGCACTTTCATGCACATTGATTGATGTCAGTTGCACATTTATCTATTTACCGCATTTGCCGGTGTATAAGCGACCGGGCGTATAAGACGACCCCCTAATTTGACAGTTTTTTTAGAAAAAATGCCTGTACTCACCGTATAAGACGACCCCCTTCCGAGGCTTCTGACGCTTCATATTTTTTCCTTCTGGAGCCATATTCTTCTTCCTTCTTGCTGGAGCTGGAACCAATCACAGCGAGTGATGTATTCTATTAATGAATACAAAGCCTGCTTGGATTGGCAGAGGCTGTAACATCATCAGCCCACGCCTCTTTGACTCTCAAAGCCAATCCAAGCAGGCTACTGTATGTAGCCTGCTCGGATTGGCAGAGGTTGTTACTCCAATCCGAGCAGGCTCTGTATTCATTTGAATACAACGCTCACTGGGATTGGCTAAGCGGTATATACTGTATGTAGCCAAAGCTACATACAGTATTACTGCACATCCAGCAGGCATCTGAGCAGCTGACCCAGCGTATAAGACGACCCCTGATTTTTGGCCAGTTTTTTTGAGTGTAAAAGGTAGTCTTATACGCCAGCAAATACAGTATTTGCTGGATTTTTATCCACCTGTCTTATATGGGTTACTGATTGATCAGTTTTTATCTTATGAATTATCCTTCTGTTCACCCATTTAGTTACCTAGTTATACAGTCAGTGAGTGCCCCCTACCTTCTTCTTTTTAATAGTATTTAAATAAAACACCAATATCTGTATTTTTTTTTATCACAGAGCTTGATCACAGCACATGAACAGTTCAAGGCCACACTTCCAGAAGCTGACAAAGAGAAAATGTCAATTTTGGGCATCCAGGCTGAGATTCAGAAAATTGCTCAGACCTATGGAATTAAACTTTCTGGAATTAACCCATACACCAACCTTACCCATCTCGATATTGCCAATAAGTGGGAGACGGTAAGTAAATATGGAAATTGTGGTTCCATTGATTAGCATAATAGTGCATAAAATTAAAGGTTTGTCATGTTATAACAGTAAGATATCTATTAGCCTGAGCTAAATAGTAGAAGCTAAATTTTAGCAATCTGTATATATCATAACAAAAGTTAAATGTACTAGAAACACTATATTTATGTTTTGTTGTAGTTGTGTCTTTCTTAAAGGTACATTCCTGTCAAAATTAAAAATTAAACCTGGAAATTCAGAGAGTGATGAAAGTCTACATGCTTGATACTTAATGTGTATTTCCCCTTTTGCGGTTAAATTGGGATAACAACTACATTATATTTGTTACATGTACCCATTTACATAACAAACCTTTCATTACCGTACATCATGGGACACAGAGCACCATAGTCATTACTATATGGGTTATACGCCACCTATAGGTGAATGGACACTGGCACACTCAAGACAGGAAGTCCCCCCTATATAACCCCTCCCCGACAGGGAGTACCTCAAGGAAGAAGATTGAGAAACTGTCTGTAATGCTTCTCTTTTGAGGGCTGGACCCTGGGATCCAGCTCCTTTGGTCACATATTCTATACTAAAAGGTTGCTCTGGCAGGGTACTGTATAGGTCCAAGGGAGAGGACCCTATATACAAAGGGACCCAGTCCGTGAAGGTCTATTATGGCATGGCCCACCATGATGGGTAAAGATTGGATCTGTCTGTTTCACCAGCAGTATCCTGCGGCGGGAATGGTAAGTTAGGAAGATCCTAAAGGAATCTAGGTTCGCTTTGGACTTCCTATTGTGAGTAGACTGTGTCTTGCCTGTTGTCTCCACTAGAGGGGCTGAAAGTGCATATCTGTGAATGTACATTACCATGCTTCTACAACCTTTTTCAGCCTGAAAATCCCAAAGACTGCTGGTTCAGTCCCTTACAAAGCTGGTACATATAAGTTACCCACAGCAGAGACAGCTGAAGAGTCCTTTTCCTCTTTGGTTCCCTAAAACCTCCACAGGATCCTCATGCTTTTCCTGTACACCCCTTACTGGAACAGTCAATATATGCTGAATGGCATATACCCAGATAGGCATTTTCTTCCTCCTAAAAGGTTTTCTCTTCTTTACCCTATGGACGAAAAATTCACAATGAGATGGAGTCTTCCTGCGGTAGACACAGCTATCTCTTCTGTAAATAGGAGTCTGACCTGTCCAGTGGACAATGCCCGGATGCTTAACCACTTACCCCCCGGAACATATTGCTGCCTAAAGACCAGAGTACTTTTTGCGATTCGGGACTGCGTCGCTTTAACAGACAATTGCGCGGTCGTGCGACGTGGCTCCCAAACAAAATTGGCGTCCTTTTTTTCCCACAAATAGAGCTTTCTTTTGGTGGTATTTGATCACCTCTGCGTTTTTTATTTTTTGCGCTATAAACAAAAATAGAGCGACAATTTTGAAAAAAATGAATATTTTTTACTTTTTGCTGTAATAAATATCCCCCAAAAATATATAAAAAAACATTTTTTTTCCTCAGTTTAGGCCGATACGTATTCTTCTACATATTTTTCGTAAAAAAAATCGCAATAAGCGTTTATTGATTGGTTTGCGCAAAAGTTATAGCGTTTACAAAATAGGGGGTATTTTTATGGCATTTTTATTAATATTTTTTTTACTAGTAATGGCGGCGATCAGCGATTTTTTTTTCGGTATTGCGACATTATGGCGGACACTTCGGACATTTTTGATACATTTTTGGGACCATTGGCATTTTTATAGCGATCAGTGCTATAAAAATGCATTAGATTACTATAAAAATGCCACTGGCAGTGAAGGGGTTAACACTAGGGGGCGGGGAAGGGGTTAAGTATGCCTGGGTGTGTTCTTACTGTGGGGGGGGGGGTGGCCTCACTAGGGGAAACACTGATTTTCTGTTCATACATTGTATGAACAGAAAATCAGCATTTCCCCTGCTGACAGGAACGAGAGCTGTGTGTTTACACACACAGCTCCCGTTCCCCGCTCTGTACCGAGCGATCGCGTGTGCCCGGCGGCGATCGCGCCCGCCGGGCACACGCACGGGAGTCGGGGGCGAGCGGGGAGCTAGTGGCGGCTATACGATAGGACGTATAGCTACGGGCTACGGGCTCTCGCCCAGGAGAGCCGACCTGCCGCCGTATAATGACGGTGGCTGGTCGGCTACTAGTTAAGGAACCAGCCAATAAAAGGCTGGAGTCTTTACTTAGGGCCTCATTTGTGGTGGCAGGTTCAGTAGCACAACCTGCAGTAGCAGCAATAGGTATCTGTCAGGCCCTTAAGGACGAGGTTAAACAGGTTATTAAAACGGTTTCCACTCAGGGAGAGCAGGCCCTTGAGTTAGCTGAGCTACCAAGGGCCTTGTGTTTTGCGTTGGATGCTATTAAACATTCTATTCATCAGGCATCACTCCTTGCTCTCCTATTGGTGCATATGCGTAGAATTCTGTGGCTGAAGAATTGGTCAGCTAAGTCTCCATGTAAAAAGCTATTGTCTGGTTTTCCCTTTCATGGGGAATGGTTGATCGGGAGGATTTGGATAAGCACATCCAAAAAATTACAAGTGGTAAGAGTACCCTCCTGCCAGTTAAGAGAAAGGGTAAACGTCCTTCATTCAAACAGGCATCCTCTCCGGTGCCAGGAGCGTCTGCCTCCAGATAGTCACGACAGCCTCTGCCATCCAGATAAAAGGGTAGGCCTCAGTCCCAAGCACAAGGCCAGAAGAAGCCCTGGGGGCAGAAGCCTGCTAAGCAGAGCCCCAAGTCCTCCTTATGATGGGGCGCCCCCACTCAATCGAGTGGGGGGAAGACTTCTGTGGTTCTCAGGGGCTTGGCAAGAAGAGATCCTAAACAGATGGGTCATCTCTGTGGTAACCCTAGGCTACAAGCTAGAGTTTCAGAAGTTCCCTCCGGTTCGCTTTTTAAACTCAAACATTCCCAAAGACCCAGGGAAAAGAAGGTCTTTGTTTCTGGCACTAGACCGGTTGATGTCTCAAGGTGTATTCATAGAGACCCCATCAGAAGAGTGGGGCATGGGGTTTTATTTAAACCTCTTCACCATTCCAAAGCCAAATGGAGATGTCAGGCCCATTCTAGATCTCAAAGATCTGAATCTTTTCCTAAGCATCCGCTCCTTTCTTAGTCGTTTCCACCTTGCAGGGAGAAGAGTTTCTAGTGTCACTAGACATGAAAGATGCATATCTCCATGTGCCAATCTTTCACGCTCACCAAAAGTTTCTGCGTTTTGCGGTAGAGCACCGTCATTTTCAGTTCGTGGCTACACCCATCGGGTTGGCCACCTCTCCCCGTGTATTTATGAAAGTTCTGGCCCTAGTTCTAGCAAGACTAAGGGGCCAGGGTATTGCGGTAATGGCTTACCTGGACGACCAGCTGCTGGTAGACCGGCCAGTATAACGGTTGAACCAGGGTGTGTCCAGCACGGTCAAGTACCTGGAACACCTGGGTTGGATTCTCAACCTAGAAAAATCATTCCTGCGCCCAGTAAGGAGGCTGGAGTATCTTGATCTAAATATAAGCAGTTCCCTATGCCCAGTTTCATTCAAGGCCATTGCAGAACAGCATTCTGTCCACTTGGAACAAGGATACCTAAACCTTGGATGACCTCATGTCTCTGACCCTAAGGGTGTGCCAGAGTCTCAATTAGTGGTTGATAACCAAGAATTTGCAAAAGGGGAAATCCTTCATGCCAGTTACCTGGAAGGTAGTAACAACAGATGCCAGCCTCTTGGGCTGGGGTGCAGTCCTAGAAAAAAACACTGTCCAAGGGAAGTAGTCAGACTCCGAGAAGACCTTGCCATCAACATCCTAGAGATTTGGGCAGCTTGTCTGGCCCTAAAAGCATGGACTTCAGGTTTGCGGGGATGCCCCGTCAGGATACAGTCCGACAATGCCACGGTGGTGGCCTATATCAATCACCAAGGGGGAACCAGAAGCCAGGCAGCCCAGAAGGAAGTGAATCATATTCTAGCCTGGGCAGAGGCGCATGTACCTTGCCTATCTGCAGTCTTCATTCCAGGGGTAGAGAAATGGCAGGTGGATTTTTTGAGCCATCAACAAATTTCCCTGGGAGAATGGGCTCTACATCCCGACCTATTTCTGGTCATATGCCAAAAATGGGATACCCCAGACATAGATCTGTTGGCATCCATGTTCAACAGGAAATTGGACAACTTTGTGCCAAGGACAGGGGATCCACTCACATACAGGACAGATGTGTTGGTGACCCCGTGGGATCAGTTTTCTCAGATTTATGTTTTTCCCCCCAGTTCAGCTGCTACCACGGCTTCTTTGCATAATTAAAGAGGAACGGAAGCTGGTGATTCTAGTTGCCCCGGCATGGCCCAGAAGATCCTGGTATGCAGAAATTGTAAGGATGGCAGAAGTGAGTCCTTGGTCTCTTCTGTATGGCCCGGACCTGCTGTCGCAGTGACCGGTGTTCCATCCTGACTTACAATCGCTAAATTAAACGGTTTGGCTATTGAAGCCCACATTCTAAAGAATCGGGGGCTTTCAGGTTCAGTAGTGACTACCTTGATTAATGCAAGGAAGCCGACCTCCAGTACCCTTTATTATAGGATTCTAAAGGATTCTTAAAGCACTTACGCCAACGTATCTACTGATACTGATACGCCGCGTAAGTGCACGGATGCGCCGTCGTATCTCTGCGCCGGATTCTTAATACAAGATATGCCTGAATTTTGGCTTCATCCGACCGACGTAAGTTTCCTACGCCGTCGGAGCCTGGGCGCATATTTACGCTGGCCGCAAGGGGCGCTTCCATTGATTTACGCGTAGAATATGCAAATGACCGATATACGCCGATTCACGAATGTACTTGCGTCCGTTGCAGTAGTATACGCCGTTTACGTAAGGCATACGTGAATGGGGCTGGGCGTAGGTTACGTTCACGTCGTAGGCATTGAGCTGTCGTATCTTTGGGAGTGATTCTGAGCATTCGCGCGCAAGAAGGGTATCAGAGTTGGCTCCTTTTTCCTGTAAAGAGCCATACTTAATTATTCATAAGGACAAGGTGGTGTTGCGTCCTCACCCAACCTTTCTGCCTAAGGTGATGTCAGGTTTTCATCTAAATCAAGATGTTGCCCTGTCTACCTTTTTTCCAGAACCTCATTCTGCGGAAGAATAATTGTTACATTCTCTCGATGTAGTAAGAGCAGTTAAAGGCTATCTAAAGGCAACAGCTCTTATTCGGAAAACTGATGTTTAGTTTGTACTGCCGGATGGCCCCAGGAAGGGGTGGGCAACATCAAAATTGACTAGTTCTAAATCAATTTGTCAGGTTATTATTCAGGCTTATGGCCTGAAAAGGAAGATTCCTCCCTTTCAAGTTAAGGCGCACTCCACTAGGGCAGTTAGTGCTTCTTATGCCGCGTACACACGGTCGTTTTTTGGGATGAAATAAAACGACGTTTTTCAAACTTCATTTTAAAAAACGACGTTGCCTACACACCATCGTTTTTTTAAAATGCTCTAGCAAAGCGTGGTTACGTTCAGCACGTACGACGGCACTCTGTTCCATTCAAGCTTGCGTCATAACTTGCTTCTGAGCATGCGCGGGTTTAAAAACGTTGTTTTAAACATCGTTTTACCCACACACTATCATTTTAAATGACACAAAAAACGACATAAAACATTTAAGCATGTTCGAATTTTTTTTTTGTCGTTTTTCAGAAGACATAAAACAACGTTTTCCCCACACGGTCATTTTAAATTACGTTTTTAAAAATGTCGTTTTTTTTTCATCACAAAAAATGACCGTGTGTCGTTAGGCAGTGCATCACCAGGCCTCTATGACTCAGATTTGCAAGGCCGCTACTTGGTCATCAGTGCATATGTTTACAAAATTCTATCGGGTGGATGTAAGATGGCGAGAGGATGCCACCTTTGGGTGCAGTTTGCAGGGATATATATATATATATATATATATATATATATATATATATATATTGCTTTTCTACAAAACTGACATACTCCCTGTAGTGGAGGGGTTATATAGGGGGGACTTCCTGGCTTGAGTGTGCCAGTGTCCATTCACCTATAGGTGGCGTATACGCCACATAGTAATGACTATGGTGCTCTGTGTCCCGTGATTACTACAAGAAAAGGATTTTACAGGTAAGCTGTTATAAAAATCCTATTTTTTGACTGAAAAACTTCAAATACACTTACCATTTTATTTATTGCTGTAGTGCATGCCTACCAGTCTTTTCAGACATAAATCATGTGACCTAAGAACCACTTAGGGTTGTACAGCAGAACTGTACTCATTTTGACCAAATGCAGGTCTCTTGCTATTGAAGGCCTAATATAGAATTTCTCCTACTAATAAGTTCTTACACCCACCAGTCAGAACAATGATTCCCTTGGATGTTTGATTGAGATTTGTGATACAGGCAGCAGAGAGAAAGTTTTTCAGAATGTACACTTTCAGTGACCCTATATGGAATTCTCTGGATTCATGCCAGAGCAGGATACACCAAATTCTGGTTAAAGACAATGGGCCAGATTCACGTAGAGCGGCGCATCTTTGTGCCGGCGTAGCACATCTCATATGCGCTATGCCGACGTAACTGTGAGAGGCAAGAACAGTATTCACAAAGCACAAGCCCCCTACGTTGCGCCAGAGTAATGTAAATTGGCCGGCGTAAGCCCGCCTAATTCAAAGTAGGGAGGTAGTGGCCGTAATCTATTAAATTGAAGCGTGAACCCATGTAAATGAAGGGCCGAACGAACGGCGCATGCACGCGCATGCTCAGAATCACGTCGCATTTACTCCCTAAGATACGACGGCTCAATGCCTACGATGTGAACGTAACCTACACCCAGCCCCATTCACGTACGACTTACGTAAACGACGTAAAATACGACGGCTGTTCCGACGTTTCCGACGTCCATACCTTAACATGACTTACCCCTGCTTTATGAGGCTTAACGTTACGCCGGACGTATGCCACAGCGACGGGCGTAAGTACGTTTGTGAATCGGCGTATCTCGCTCATTTACATATTCAACGCGTAAATCAATGGAAGCTTCCCTTGCGGCCAGCGTAAATATGCGCACAAGATACAACGGCGTAGGAAACTTAAGTCGTATTAAGCCAAAATTCAGGCGTATCTTGTTTGCTGAATCAGGCGCATAGATACGACGGCGCATTAGTGCACTTACGTTGGCGTAAGTGCTTGCTGAATCCGGGCCAATATGTGGACTTTCTGAGTAAAACATCGTTTCTTTGCTTGCTGGATAACAGGATCTTACAGATCTCACTTGTTGCTTAGAATTGCTTTTTAAAGAGGATATTCAGTCAGTTAACACAAAAATGTATTCAGCAGCTATAAACACTGTAGCTGCTTATTTTTTAACAACGGGACACTCATCTGTGCAGGGATCCAGTATTGTCCTCATCTGGTCTGTTTCTGGTTCCCAGCACTGCTATGTTGGATATGGAAAGCTGGCTTTGACTCCCTGCAACTTCACAGCTGGCTTCTCACTGTGCCTCTGTGAGTCGCACTAGGACCTATGGCGTGTCACAGCAGGTTGGGGGTGGGGGTGAACTCAGTGTAAATCAGAGCAGTTACCTGCAAGAAATAGGTACCCGTTCCTTGCCCCCCCTCCCCCCCAAAAAAGAAAAAAATAACTACCAAAAATTCTGGGCAAGGGGGAGGATAAGACAAAGTGGCATATTCCTTTCGAGGGAAGTTCCACTTTAAAAACTTAATTAATTTTTAATAGATTTTGCCACTCAGTATTTCTCATTTGATTTCAACAGGCAAAACAACTGGTTCCACACAGAGACCAAACCCTACAGGAAGAGCTTGCCCGTCAACAGGCTAATGAACGATTGCGTCGTCAATTTGCTGCACAAGCTAATGTTATTGGACCTTGGATCCAGACCAAGATGGAGGTAAGTTTAAAAGTTGTTATTCTTCAGATAAGTAAGTTCTAAAACAGTCATAATAGGTTAATAAAAAAAAACCTCTAATGATGCATTTTTCTGTCATTGTTATATACCGTAATTATAATTTAAATTACAGGAGAAATATTTATGGGCATTTTATTTTTATTCCTGTTTAGGAGATTGGTCGCATATCTATAGACATTAGCAGTTCCTTGGAAGACCAGATGAATCATCTCAAGCAATATGAGCAGAATATCATCAATTATAAGTCCAACATTGACAAACTGGAGGGAGATCATCAACTCATCCAAGAGTCTCTTATCTTTGACAACAAACACACAAATTACAGTATGGAAGTAAGGGACAATCTTTTTATTTACTTTCTCAGAGACAGAAAAGTTTTGGATGGAATTCCTTTGTGTTCAGGACCTATCATACTGCCTAGACCAGGATTTCTCAACTGTGGTTTCAAGGCAACTCTAGGGTTCTTTGCTATAGAGAGAGACGGTTTTAGGAATGGAAGGGAAGGAGGAGGAGTAGGCTGTGTTTTTAATTGAGTTTGTCCCATGTAGAATCCTTGTACTGTCAACAATGCAGGGCAGGGAGCAATGAGGGAGCAGAACAGGGGGGACGGTTTCCTTACAGAAGTTTGTCCCACAGATGGGAGAAACTTCAGGTTACCAGCACAGTAAGAAAGATAGATAAAACAGCAATGAGAGGCGAAAGAGTAGGATGGGGAAGATGAATAGTACTGACAGTAGTCCACCTCTGTTCTGGGCACAATCTCAGGCATTCGAAACAGAAGGGCTTGCAGTTAAAGGAGCAGGAGAATAAAGAGTGAAGTATTTTGGGGTGATAGAAAGAATAAAGGATTTGGGAGAATAAAATTAATCAGAGAGGAAAGTAGGAGGAGCTAGGGGGTAGAGGTAGAAGTGTATATGTAAAACTGTGGGTGGTTAAAATCTGACGGAGATGAATATAGAAAAGGAGGACTTTAAAGCTATGTCTCTCAACAAGGTTGAGAGCAGGATCTCTCAACAAGGTTTCAATGACATTGTTGTTAAAAGTAAAACAATTGTAGTAGATTACTGATGCACCAATGCACATTTTGTGTTGGAATAAATGTATTTATGCATGTATTTATTATTATATTTCTAACTCCCTGATCACGCTTAAGTCCTGGGAGCTGTACATCAAAAAAAAAAATTTCAGCGGTTCTCAAGACCTGAAATAATATGAAAAGCAGGTTGTGGCGCCACCCTAAAGTGTAGAGTGTAGACTAGTGTCAATGATAATTAATAATAATGTGTGGGTGGTACAATATAAAAAACAGAACAAAACAAAAACGAAAAATGCTAGTGATAATCCAAATAACAAACAAAAAATTCAAATGTGTTCCAGTGCTAGTGATTTCCAAAACAAAAACAAAATCCTCATTCCATTTCTGCTTCATGCACAAATTGAGTGAATCAATAAATATAAATATATATATGGTGCTGTGTGCTTTCAACAGACAGTACTCATACTGTAAGTGAAAAGTCTTTATGCAAAAATTAGTTCCATGCAATAAATAAATAAATAAATAAAAGTGCTGTGTGCTTCTTCCACGTGAAAAAACGTTGATCTGAATCTTCTGTGAAAAAATCGTGCTCACTCCCTGTGGTCCCGCACTCACCAGATACTTGAACCCCTACAGGGGTAACGGGCGTTCACAGTATAATATACTGACAAAATCCCTGGATCTTCCCAGAATCTAAAAATCTCGACCGCTCAGAAGAGGAGACAAATAGATTGCCCAATAGCGTGATACCGTTTTTAAAGTGATAAACAACTTTTATTCACATATAACAGGGTACTCACATTTAGTAGAAAGGTTAACAAACATATAACATAAAACGTGCTGTGGCTTAGAATAGCGTCTGCTCATTTCTAAGCCACAGCACGTTTTATGTTATATGTTTGTTATCCTTTCTACTAAATGTGAGTACCCTGTTATATGTGAATAAAAGTTGTTTATCACTTTAAAAACGGTATCACGCTATTGGGCAATCTATTTGTCTCCTCTTCTGAGCGGTCGAGATTTTTAGATTCTGGGAAGATCCAGGGATTTTGTCAGTATATTATACTGTGAACGCCCGTTACCCCTGTAGGGGTTCAAGTATCTGGTGAGTGCGGGACCACAGGGAGTGAGCACGATTTTTTCACAGAAGATTCAGATCAACGTTTTTTCACGTGGAAGAAGCACACAGCACTTTTATTTATTTATTTATTTATTGCATGGAACTAATTTTTGCATAAAGACTTTTCACTTACAGTATGAGTACTGTCTGTTGAAAGCACACAGCACCATATATATATTTATATTTATTGATTCACTCAATTTGTGCATGAAGCAGAAATGGAATGAGGATTTTGTTTTTGTTTTGGAAATCACTAGCACTGGAACACATTTGAATTTTTTGTTTGTTATTTGGATTATCACTAGCATTTTTCGTTTTTGTTTTGTTCTGTTTTTTATATTGTACCACCCACACATTATTATTAATTATCATTGACACTAGTCTACACTCTACACTTTAGGGTGGCGCCACAACCTGCTTTTCATATTATTTCATACCCTTCTCCATTTTGTGGGGATTGTTTTGCAGGGGCAGCCCCTCATACTTATTATATATATTTTTTAATCACCTGAGAGTCTATCCGAGGGCTCCAGACTATTTTTAAATATTCTGTGGCGCAGATTCATATTTTCGGTTCTCAAGACCTGACATTTTTTTAAGGGACCCTCAAAAGTAAAATAGTTGAGAAAGGCTGCCCATAAATTGGATGTAAAGATTCTAAAACTAGAACTCTTTTTCTACCACATTTTACTGCTATAGTAGTCTGGAAAATGTCTGGATATATTAAGCTATCACATGCTCTGTTTGCATTTACTGTCACCGCTAATATATTTTAATGCAATAATGGTTTTGTGCACCATTTAATTACATAAACTTATTGGAATTATTTTTTAGTCAACCACATCATTATAACGTGAGCTTAATCTAACTCCACCATTTACCTTTCTTAAAGCACATCCGTGTGGGCTGGGAACAACTCCTCACTACAGTTGCTAGGACCATCAATGAAGTTGAGAACCAGATCCTTACCCGTGATGCTAAAGGCATTAGCCAAGAACAGATGAATGAGTTCCGTGCATCATTCAACCACTTTGACAGGGTAAGCAAAATCTGTGTGAAAAATTCAGATGGTACCTGAAGATCCTAGCAAAACAAATTGGACAGAAATTGTTATCAATGCACACATCCTGATCCAAAGGCTTCTTATTTTATCTTAGTCATTGTTGATAACATAGTTTTTTTTTTCACTTGATTGCAGAAGAGGAATGGCATGATGGATCCTGATGACTTCCGTGCTTGCCTGATTTCTATGGGTTATGATCTGGTAAGACTCTTTTATACTTTGGGCATGGCTATTGGAGTTAGGGCATGCTGCAATTTAGAACATAGAGGCAAAATATATTTTTTTTTTTACTGATGAAACAATTATGTAGAATAAAGAGAGGCCTCTTGTAAAACTGGAGTATACAGTAAAGGGGTACCATCATCATAATAACAATTGAAGAGTTCAAAGGAGACAATGCCCCTATTAGTCTCCAAGAGAAGGAAGGAAGGAATGGACTATCTCAGTATCCTGAACAATGTACACAAGTAATAAAATACAATTTTTTTTATTTATATACACATGTAACAAAGAATCCACATACAAAAGAGACAAAAATATAAATGTACACATAAATGTATTCAAATTGGTCTATACATGTGTTACACTGGCACTTGATTACCTTCAAGATGGAGATAGGAGATACAGTGGGTCGTCAGCGGACACAACAAGGCTTCTCTTCATGTTTCGCGGAAATCTACCACTTCTTCAGGAGGAAGTTTTTTTTTTTTTTTTTTTTAGAGAAGGTCTGAAATCACAATAGCAGAAACGTACATAGTACTAAGGTAATGTGATGAAACAAGCATAGTATAACAATTAGGAAAGGGGAGAATGGAACTGTCGCTTACCAGTACAGATCAACACACACCAAGGCATCAACGCCACTCATATTTCCCTACGGCGATAATGGGGGACATATATTTGGTGGATAGGTTGATGCTGAATAGCAACTATAAAAGAGTAGTAAGATATATACATAATAAATATAGATGGTATCCAGATATAGGACTTTTAATCAATTAGGATGAAAGAAAGAGAATTGATTGAAAGTCCTATATCTGAATACCATCTATATTTATTATGTATATATCTTACTACTCTTTTATAGTTGCTGTTCAGCATCAATCTATCCACCAAATATATGTCCCCCTTACCCGCCGTAGGGAAATATAAGTGGCGTTGCTGCCTTTGTTTTGTCATGTGTTTTGATCTATACAGGTAAGTGTCAGTTCCGTCCTCCCCTTTCCCACTAGTTATACTATCCTTGTTTCATCATATTACCATGGTATTATATATGTTTCTGCTATTGTCATTTCAGATCTTCTGTAAAAAAAGTATCTTCCTCCTGAAGAAGCAGTAGATTTCCGTGAAACATGTAGAGGAGCCTTGTTGTGTTCACTGAGGACCCACTGTATCTCCCATCTTCATCTTGGAGGTCATCAGGATGACATTGTATTTCTGGAATTACCTTGACCTAAGCCCTAGTTACTAGAGACTATACAGTGCATCCGGAAAGTATTTACAGCACTTCACTTTTTACACATTTTGTTATGTTACAGCCTTATTCCAAAATGAAGAAAACGATTGTTGGGACTTTATATGAAACCATGACTAAATAGTGCACAGGTCTCCATCCCTAGATACTTGAAAAAGGAAATGGCAATAGGGGCAGGGAAGTGGGACTTTATAAGAAACAAAACACTGGGGCAGGATGAGTCAGTCAATATGCTAAACACAACATTTAATAGTAGCAACATTGAGTATAGTACATCATTTTTTGTAATATACTCAATGTTGCTACTATTAAATGTTGTGTTTATCATATTGACTGACTCATCCTGCCCCAGTGTTTTGTTTCTTATAAAGTCCCACTTCCCTGCCCCTATTGCCATTTCCTTTTTCTTATTCCAAAATGGATTAAATGTATTATTTTCCTCAAAATTCTACAAACAATACCCCATAATGACAACATGAAAAAAGTTTGTTTGAAATCTTTGCAAATTTATAAAAAATAAAAACAAAAAAAAATCCTATGTACATAAGTATTGACAGCCTTTTCTCAATACTTTGTTGAAGCACCTTTGGCATCAATTACATGCGCAAGTCTTTTGCATTCGATGATACAAGCTTTGCAAACCTATTTTTGGGCAGTTTCTCCCATTCTTCTTTATAGGACCTTTCGAGCTTCATCAGCTTGGATGGGGAGCGTCAGTGCACAGCCATTTTCAGATCTCTCCCGAGATGTTTAATCATGTTCACATCTAGGCTTGGGCTAGGCCACTCAAGGACATTCACAGAGTTTTCCCGTAGCCACTACTTTGTTAACTTGGCTGTGTGCTTATGATCATTGTCCTGTTGAAAGATGAACCTTCGCCAAAGTCTGAGGTCCAGAGCGCTCTAGAGCAGGTTTTTATTAAGAAAGTCTCTGTACATTGCTGCATTCATCTTTCCCTGATCCTGACTAGTCTCCCAGTTCCTGACACTGGGATAGTATTGGCCAGGTGATAAGTGGTGCCTGGTTTCCTCCAGACATGATGCATGCCATTCAGGCCAAAGAGTTCAATCTCTTTTTCATCAGACCAGAGTCCTTCAGGTGCCTTTAGGCAAACTCCAGGTGGGCTGTCCTGTGCCTTTTACTGAGCAGTGGCTTCCGTCTGGCCATTCTACCATACAGGCCTAATTGGTGGAGTGCTGCAGAGATGGATGTTCTTCTGGAAGGTTCTTCTCTCTCCACAGAGAAATCCTGGAGCTCTATCAGAGTGACCATCGGTTTCTTGGTCACCTTCCTGACTAAGGCTCTACTCCCCCGATCGCTCAGTTTTGCCGGGCGTCCCGCTCTAAGAAGAGCCCTGGTGGTTCATTTGGGACCTCATTGCTGCAGACATTTTTCTGTACCCTTCCCCAGATCTGTGTCTCGGTACAATCCTGTCTCAGAAGTCTACAGGCAATTTCTTGGACTTTATGGCTTGGTTTGTGCTCTGACATGCACTGTTAACTGTGGGACCTTGAATAGACAGGTGTGTGCCTTTCCAAATCATGTCCAATCAACTTTACCACAGGTGGACTACAATCAAGTTGAAACATCTCAAGGATGATCAGTGGAAACAGGATGCAGCTGAGCTCAATTTTTCGTGTCATGGCAAAGGCTGTTATTATTTTATTTTTAATAAATTTGCAAAGATTGCAAACAAACTTCTTTCACGTTGTCATTATGGGGTATTGTTTGTAGAATTATGAGGAAAATAATGAGTTTAATCCATTTTGGAATAAGGCTGTAACATAACAAAATGTGGAAAAAGTGAAGCGCTGTGAATATTTTTCAGGTGCACTGTATCTGTTGCTGTATCATTTCAAACAAGTAAGCACTGCAGTTATGCAGATAATTATTTTCTCCCCTAATTTTCTGTAATAGCATGTGGTAGCTAAAACACCATTAGACGGAGCAAGATATTTGTCTGATGCTGTCCCTAGGTAGTATCCTCTGAGACAAGATTCTCATTTGGCCTCCAAAAAATATTTTTTTTGAATATAGCAGCGATGCGTTATGACGCTTTATTGTTTTTCTTATTTTTCCTTTTTTTTTATACATACTGCATTGCTCATATCAACTTTTTTTCCATTTTGTAGGGTGAAGTTGAGTTTGCCCGCATCATGACTCTGGTGGATCCTAACAACACAGGAGTTGTAACCTTCCAGGCCTTCATTGACTTCATGACTCGTGAGACAGCAGAAACTGACACTGCTGAGCAAGTCGTTGCTTCATTTAAGATTCTGGCATCTGACAAGGTCAGTAGAAATTTCTTCACATAAATGTTTATGGCTTGTAAGGGTTGGTTAAATATTCAAGTAATATAAAAGGGTGACATCTCCTTTATAAATTTATATGACTAGCAGGGTGGTGGGGCTGCTTTTCTGGCATGCAGCTATCTGATCTGAATGGAATTTAGGCAAGAGGCTTTGGGGGCAAGACCTACTCTGTGTTTTGGATGTTATTAAAGCCGAGAAGTGTGCAAGCTGGAATTTGCACATGATATGAGGTCGGTATGTGAACAGTTGAAACCACTGGCTCTGTGGTGGAGAACAGTGAGCGCTTGTTACTGTGCAAGCAAGCGTTGGTGCCCCAGATAACAGTAACCTGACTTTTGAGTGGATGCATCATTTACATGAAGGAGGTTATGTGGGTCATTGTAATAAAATTAGGTGGGCTCTTGGACTTCTTTGGAGACCTTTTAAGAAACACTGAGGGTTTAATCAAGAAACAAGAATGTAATGCTGCCCTCCCCACCCCCCCCAAAAAATCACACCCACCAAAAGGCCCCCCACATCCATTATTGCATATCATGAGAGGGTGGGAGTGAGAGAGAGAGAGAGAGAGAGAGAGAGAGAATGGGTGAGACTGAGAAAGAGGGGGTGAGAGAGAGGAGGAGTGAGAGAATGAGTGAGAGGGGGTTGGGAGAGAGGGAGGGTGGTAAGAAAGAGGAGGAATGAGAGAGAGGGATGAGTGAAAGAAATGGGGGCTGAGTAGAGGGTTGAGGGAGAAAAGCAGAGGGGGTGAGAGGAGGTGGGTGAGAGAAAATGAGGGGAGAATGTAAGAGAGAGGGAGTGAGTGAGAGGGAGGGGGCTGGGAGAGAGAGAGGAGGGGGCTGGGAGAGAGAGAGAGGAGGCGGCTGAGAGACAGAGGGGTTGAGAGAGAGGGGGGCTGAGAGAGGGTGTGTGAGAGAGGGGCTGAGTGTAAGATAGAGAGCGTGAGAGAGAGGGGAGGTGAGGGGGGCTGAGATACAGGGGAGTGAGAGAGAGATGGGTGGATTGTGGGAATGGGGGGTGAGAGAAAGGGAGTGAGTGAGACAGAGGGGGGCTAAGAGACTGAGAGACAGAGGGGAGTAAAAGAGATAGGGGGTGAGAGAGAGGGGGGATGAGAGAGAGAGGGGTGGAGTGTGAGAGGGGCTGAGAGAGATAGAGGAGTGGAGTGTGAGAGAGGGGTTGGAGTGTGAAAAAGGGGCTGAGAGAGGGGATGGGTGAGAGAGAGAGGGGGTGAAAGTAAGAGTGAGTGAGACAGAGGGGGGCTGAGAGACTGAGAGACAGAGGGGAGTGAAAGAGATAGGGGGTGAGAGAGAGAGGGGGGTGAGAGAGAGGGGTGGAGTGTGAGAGGGGCTGAGAGAGAGAGGAGTGGAGTGTGAGAGAGGGGGTGGAGTGTGAAAAAGGGGCTGAGAGAGGAGATGGGTGAGAGAGAGAGAGAGAGGGGGTGAAAGTAAGAGTGAGTGAGACAGAGGGGGGCTGACAGACTGAGAGACAGAGCATTGGCTGAGAGATGGAGGGGAGTAAGAGAGAGAAGGATAGAGTGTAAGAGAGAGGGGTGAAAGAGAGGGGTGGAGTGTGAGAGGGGGGCTGAGAGAGAGTAGGAAAGGTGGGGGGGGTGGGTGAGTGAGACAGAGGAGGGCTGAGAGAGACCACGCAGCTCTGTCCCTATCTGCAGTCTCCTCCTCTGCCCCACCTGTCCCCCTGTGCAGGCAGGTACAGTATGTATAGGATGCCTGGTACCTGATGGTCAGCAGCAGGCGGGGCCAAGTCTCCTTTTTGATACGAAGGTCTAACTGTTCTGCTCCTTCCTGCGGCTCCTTGGCAGCTTCCGCCTCCTGCAAGTCCTCTTCCTCCGGGTCCCCAGTCAGCCTGTCCTCCAGCCTGGGTCTCACTGTTAATCCAGGTTCTGGGAGCGCCAGGGAGGCTGGTCTGGAGCTCCTGTGAATTGCTCCAAAAAACACACAAAAAAAACACTCCAAAAAAATGCTCACCTGAATATGCTATGCTCAAGTGTGAATGTAGCCTACTTAATGAATCAGCAAACCATGAGATAAGTTGGCACTACTGCTTATAGATGGTTTGCTAAAGATTATAGACTAGTGCCCGTTGACAAGGCAAACCTGTGTTAATGTCTTCATTTTAAACTATGATTTCTGTTTTGTGGGTTTGGAAGGAAGATGGGAGAAAACTGTAATGAGGACCTGAGAATTTTTTTTTATTTTTTTTACTTTGTAAAGTTGAAATATAAAATGAATAAATACAAGTTGATTTAAAAAATTAAATCACATTGAAAATTACTTTCCAATAAATGCTGAAATTATCAATCAAAATGTATATGTATTGAAAAGAATGAACTGCATTTCTGACCATGTCTTTGCATTGCAGAGCTTCATCACCATTGAAGAGCTGCGCAGAGAGTTGCCTCCAGAACAAGCTGAATACTGCATCAGCCGTATGACAAAATACATAGGTGCAGATTCTATCACAGGAGCTCTGGATTATATGTCCTTCTCCAGTGCTCTCTATGGAGAGAGTGATCTGTAAAGAAAACCACCTTCCCCTGCTTCCCATAACTATTCCCAAGCTCCACCCCTCCCCTGTACCTCAGTCTTTTACCCAAAGGCAATGATGGCCTTCTGCAAATGTATCAAAGTGGCAAATAAAATGTATATGTACACTCTGTTGGTCAAATATGCTAGCGTCAATCAAATGGCAGTGAATAATGTCTCTTATGGGATTAATCAAATAAATATTTTATTTAATTTGATTATCTGTCTACATATTCTGTACCTATGTTACCAATTTTAAATGAATACTGACAAAGACGTTTTAACATGTACCTTGTATTGCCTGACTCTTGTTATGTAATGATGATGTCTAGAATGTCATAAAGAAGGAACACCTATTGGGTATCAGATGTCAGTCATTGTAATTGTTAAGTGCTTTATCAAATGTTCTTTTCTGGGACTTGTATTGCAGCTGTACTGAATAGTATTGAAATATATAAAGTGAAATGTGGGAATGAAGCCCAAATACATTTTGAGTCCCACATTCATTTGGAAACATCTATGTTTCATTGTATGAAGGCCAAAGTGTGTATATATACATTTTAATGATTAATTTTTGCATTGTATTTACATAACCTTAGATTAGCTTTCCATGCACATAGCAGAAATGCATTTTTAAAGTGCAAATCCAGTCATGCATCCATAGGTCATTGAAAGTGGTAAAAATAGTGGGAATTTGAAAGGTGATGTTATATGAACCTTTGGTGAGCCAATATGCATTGGCAAAGCACAAATTAAGTCTAGTGTGTTCTTGTTATGGTTCAAAAACTGTTCAGTTTTTCAGCACAAAAAAATTGTAAGCCCAGATGTCTCAGGTCCTGTGAAGGTGAGAGGACAATAAATGTGAATATTTATTGGTTATATAATGGATTGTCCTGTTCTGTTCATCTGTTTCTAAATTATTTGCAAACTGGACAGAATCTCACAATTAATCCAAGGGCATGCAGTATGTTGTTTTTGCACACTGTGCAAAGGGCATATTTGAAATTGGCAATTGAACCTTAAGAATATATATCCTTAAAGCTGAACTTCAGGCACATATAATACATAAATCAATGCAGCTCTGTATGCATTATTTCATCATTAAACATATGTATTTTAAATGCAAGCAGTGTCAGTATCTAAATTTAATGAGGCATAATACAACAGAGCTCAAACTGGTATTTGGAGAAGCAGCACAAAGAGCCAATCAGCTGTGCTGCAGTGTTCATGTGCTAACAGGGAGCATGCTGATGAAAGGAGAGAACTTAACAGTGTGTTGGTTCCTTTTTCCTTTTTCGAAGTCCAGTCACATCCTTTGGTAAAGACAAGACGTGTAAGTGCTACCTGAAGTGTATTGGGTAGTGTGGTAAGGTGTTAGGTTTTGATAGCTGTCAGTGTCCCCACTGGTAACCATTGTCACAAGAACTGTAAGTAGGGGAAAACAAATCCTGGAAAAAAAGATAAATCTTCCACAATCTTATTACAATGGAGATATATCCTCTTGTCTCCTATCCGAATGGACCGATAAATAAAACAGACAAAAAAATGAAAAAAAAAAGTCAGGGGTTTTATCTATCTTCTAATCTATCCAAAGCTAACAAAATATTTTTTAACTATACCTATACTTTAGCTACAACAGAGAAAAAGTGGGTCTTCTCCACTGTCACATAGGGCTGTGATGTGTGGAAGAACTGTGTAAATATCAGATTGGATAGAAAGAAATACAAATCCTTCTGAAAGTAAACCTGCTCTTATAGTCATCTGTATAATTATCTGTTTGCCTGGAGTTCAGTTTTAAATTCACTCCTTTAGCATCTGAACAGAGTAAATAATTGTTTGCATTGATAAACCAGTGCCCATTAGAAAAAAATTATAAATATATGGACCGATAAAGCAAAAAGTGGAACTATATTCAGCTCCACTCTAGCAATGCAGTGTTGATACCCTTGCCGGCTTCTGATTTTCTTCCATTTTGATTGGTTTTCGGTGACATCACTCCTGTGCGTGTGCAGAGTTCACTGTACATTGCAAACAAACAGAAAATAATACTTTAATATACTTTAATGGAGAACAGACATAGGATGTCTCTTCTGCATTAAAAATCTTACTTGTTCACAATTTTTTCACTTTAAGGTACATGTGATAGTCATTGACCTTGATTCAGCAAACCTAGTACCACACATAGAAGTAAAAAGTAAGTTGCAGGTCAGATAAATACCTTCTGCAAAAATGTGATATTTTAATAGTATATGAAGCCACTATTTACAATGCTGTTTAACAAAATATGTACAAATTTGCTACCCCATTGTGACTTATTTGAACTCAAATTAAGAAGGCACAAGCAGACCATGCAATGTGCAAAATGAAGTTACTGACAAATCAGAGTTCTTTCATTCTTCTCATATGTCTGAACTGATGAAAGTTGATGTTTTGTTTTTTTCAGTAGTTGCAAGTCATTGCTGTTTGCACATTAAATTAGCCCCCAGGTGTTAAACTCCCTACAGTTTCATTAATATAACAGTACTTTAAGTCTATCTGAACAGAATTTTGAAGTATACAAATCTATTCTGCTGAAAATAATCTCATTGTCAGAAAACAATCAATAAAATGTTCTATACAAAAAATTATTCACAGATGTATTTGGTTATTTTTTTTATAATTCTCATACAGTACTACCACAATCATGCAAAAACTGGTGGGGAAATGTAGCTGGCATTTTCTAGGGAATGACACAGTCTATATTAAAGTGGTATTAAACCCAAAATCAAGCATTTATTATATTGTAGCTTACCAATTCTTGTGTAGCCAAGTCTGGACTACAACAATACGCAGAAAGAGATATTGTTTTTTTTTTTTTTTTTTCTAAAGGCAAATCCACTTTGCACTACAGTTGCAAAGTACACTTGAAATTGCACTGAAAGTGCACTTGGAAGTGCAGTTGCTGTAGATCTGAGGGGGACATGCAATGAGAATAGAAAACAGCATTTTAATTAGCACATGATTGGATGATAAAATCAGCAGAGCATTTCAGATCTACCCCTCAGATTTACAACGACTGCACTTCCAAGTGCAATTTCCAGTGCACTTTGTATTTGTTGTTTGCACTTGTAGTGCAAAGTGGATTTGCCTTTCATAAATGACTCCCACTGAAGTTATGCTGCATTATTCTCTTCTGGTCAGCAGTGGGAGAGCCAAAGATAAGCAAGTGCATACACTCCTATGCATAGTGCTGAGAACTTTGGGAGGTGTAGTCCAAAACAACCACTATGTAAAGAAAAAATAGGATTTTTTAATACAGCTTACCTGTAAAATCTTTTTCTTGGGAATACATCACGGGACACAGAGCCTTAATTACTTAACCACTTCCCGCCCGGTCAATAGACAATTGACGTCCGGGAAGTGGTTGTGAAATCCTGGCTGGATGTCTATTGACGTCCAGCAGGATAATATGCCCGCGCGTGCCTGTGGGGAGGCGCGCAGCGTGGCGATCAGTGATGCGGGTGTCAGTCTGACACCCTGCATCTCCGATCTCGGTAAAGAGCCTCCAGCGGAGGTTCTTTACCACGTGATCAGCCGTGTCTAATCACGGCTGATCACGATGTAAACAGTAAGAGCCGTTGATGGCTCTTCCTCACAGACAGGAGGGTTTCGCGCTGATTGTTTATCAGCACAGCCCCCCCTCGGATGCCCACACTGGACCACCAGGGAAGCCCACACTGGACCACCAGGGAAGGGGGCAGTAAAAAAATTAGAAAGATGCCAATCAGTGCCCACAAATGGGCACTGACTGGAAACATAGGCACTGGGATAAACAAGTGATGCCCTCAGTGCCACCCCTCAGTGTCCATCAGTGCCACCCCTCAGTGTCCATCAGTGCCACCCCTCAGTGTCCATCAGTGCCCATCCATGCCCAGTGCCCATCTGTGCCACCCATAAGTACCCATCAGTGCCACCCATGAGTGCCCATTAGTGTCGCCTATGAGTGCCCAGTGACGCCTATAAGTACCCATCAGTGCCGCCTGTGAGTGTCCATCAGTGCCGCCTATCAGTGCCCACTCACTGTTGCCCATCAGTGTCACCTCATCGGTGCCCATCAGTGCTGCCATATCAGTGCCCATAATCGAAGAAGAAAACGTACTTATTTACAAAAAAATATAACAGAAAAAAATGTAAAAAAAAATTTTTTCTACATTTTCGGTCTTTTTTAGTTGTTGCGCAAAAAATAAAAATCGCAGAGGTGATCAAATACCACCAAAAGAAAGCTCTATTTGTGGGAATAAAATGATTGGGTACAGTGTAGCATGACCGCGCAATTGTAATTCAAAATGCGACAGCACTGAAAGCTGAAAATTGGCTTGGGCAGGAAGGTGCGTAAGTGCCCGGTATGGAAGTGGTTAATGGGTTATGTAGTCACCACAGGTGATTGGACACTGGCAAACCCGAATAAAATTGAGTTCCTCCCTTATATAACCCCTCCCAAATGGAGAGAACTTCAGTTTTGTAGCAAAGCAATAAGTGTTAAACTCTGAAGAGGGGAGGGTGCTCTGTGTCCCGTGATGTATTCCCAAGAAAAGGATTTTACAGGTAAGCTGTATTGAAAAATCCTATTTTCCTGGCCACCCTTACGTCAGAACACAATGGGTTAACCCCTTCCTCCGGTCTTCCAATACCACCTTAATTTAGCTGATAATTAGGGGGCCCCTCCTCCCTAAGGCTTAAAGAGCTTACCATTTCCTGGGCTGTGGTGCTGCTGTATTATCATGCTCCCTAAATATCCGCGCCTTAGGAGTGCGCTGGCTGCCTTCCCTGTGTTTTTCTGTTGGGAGGGGGGCAGAGGCATCCCTAGGGGGGGACCAGAGGGGGCCCTGACCCCCCCAACATCATGCTGTGCCCCACCATGTGCCCCCCCCCCCAAAAAAAAAATTTTTTTTTTTGCAATTTTTGTATTTTGCTCCCCGAGAGGGAGAGCGTCCCCAGTCAGCTCTGCGGGGGATTCCTCCCCCTCCCTGTGCTCGCCGACACTGCATAATGCGAGCACTCACACAACCAGATATTCTAGCCTGGGCCGTGTTTAAGTGTGTGCATTGCAGACTGCAGTACACTGTAATCACTGAACTACATTATCTCCATCCCTTCTCTCCCCCCCATCTGTCTCCCTCCCCCTCTCCTGTTCTTTCAAAACATTCACAATTTACTTTCACTTTCAGTTAGGCAGATAATATACGGTGCAAATTTCTTTCCTGCATCCACAGATTGCAGGAAAGAAACTTGCATGATTCCCCCATCAACACAGACAGTGGTGACAGGGGAATATCCCTCCTGCCCAGCAATTATATTCTCCCGACAAACAGTGATTATAACCAGTGACTATACAGCAACCACTAGTGATAATTATAAGAGAATCTGCTCATTAATGGTTCAAATCTCAGCCAGTTTCTGCTGAAATTTAAACTGTCTATGGCTGGTCTTAGCTCTTAGGCAGCCCATACATTGATTAGCACTGTGGAGTGTCGGCTTCCTGGCGTGATCGGACATGTGGGATTTCAAACACACCCGAGCCCATCTCTATTGGTTGTAGACAGTTGAGCTCCCTGCAGGTTGCTTAGCAGTAGTGGACCCTTCTCTGACATGTCAAAATCAAATCCTAGTCATAAATATCAGTGATTTTATTGATCAAAGCCCACACTTTACAGGCATAGAGCCCACATGGCTGCTGATCATACGGTTGATTATATTTATGTGGTTGTACTCTTGATGCTAATAAATACTGTGTTTATTAGATCTGACTGGGAGCATCACCTGGATCACATGCCGATCAGCATGTCAACAGAGAAGGTTATACAGCATTACTGCTGCTAGGTGACCAGCTGGGGGCTCGGCTCTCTATAACCAATAGTGCCAGCCTTCCCCTGCATGCACCCATAATGTCACCAGCACTAGGTCCTAATAGACTGCCATCGCTGCCAAGGAGACAGATGCCAGACCAGCGCTGTAAATAGCAGGGACAGGACAGCTGGGGATCCCCACTGTGGCAGAACACCAGGGCCCGGTGGCAAGACAACCTTTGCAACCCTGATAGTTCTCCCACTGCTTTGGACCCTTATATTTTCTTGGTGTGCTGGTGACATATATCTCTTGTTTTCTGCCACCCTGGGGGGCCCCAGTATAGTAGGAAGGGAGCTCACTGCAGAACATGTGAAAGGGCCCATAGTGGGATCGTAGTAAAGGGCCCCAGGATATATATATATATATATATATATATATATATATATATATATAATTGCATTTTATAGTTGGCCCCCCTACTTTTGTCCCTGTCCCCCCATGTGCCCTCCCTAAATATGAAAGCTGGAGACGCCACTGGAGGGGGGTCAGGTATAGCCTGAATCTAAAACTTAGAGAACCAGAGGATTCAGTGCTGTTTGCTACTGCTAGTGAGAAGAGTTTTTCTGAGGAGTCTCCTTCAGGCTCCATTCACATCTAGGCGGACGAAATCGCGGCGTTTTGTCGCCGCAAATCGCGGTACAAATAGCGGCGTTTTGTACCGCGATTTGCGGCGACAAAACGCCGGTATTGTCCGCCTAGATGTGCCCCAGATTGACCCCCTCTATGGAGATGCTTCCCATCTCCTAGCCGAACGCCGAAAGACGCCTGAAAAAAAGGTCCGGGACCTTTTTTCAGGCGGCAGGCGTCCGGCGTTCGGCGTGGAGATGTGAACCATCTCCATAGAGGGAAATGTGTTTCCAGCCCTCTGGCGGCAGCGGCGTAGCGCTACAGGCGTAAAAACGCCTAGATGTGAATGGGGGCTTACAGAGAGGGAGGGGTGGCTGGGCTGTGTCAGTGTGCACTAGGCTGTCTCCACTAAATGATTAACCTCATTTGTTCACACTTGCTAAACAGATATTTTCACAAATCCACTGCCACCCAGAGAGATTCCTTTTACCAATGCAAGGTAAAATTACCAAAAAAAAAAAAAAAGCTTATTGGCTATATCCTGTCTTTCGTAAATAGAAAACAATTCAGAAGGAATTGAGGGGAAAATGGACTTTGTAGGCACCTTAGTATAAAAGTACAAATTTTATGTTTCACAAAGAAATAAAATCTGAATACATAAAAAATTGAAAAAGAAGATAATTGGTAAAAACAATACAATATGCAGTATTGGGAACAACCAGTGACTTTCTAACAGGAGCAACTCAATAATAATGTAAGTAATTGGCTATATTGAGTATAAATGTCTCCTCGATAGGAGGTCCACCGGATCCACAATAAAAGACTTGTGCTCTACATGTTTTGCGATATATAATCGCTTCATCAGGAGCCTCTAAATTATATAGAGAGAAAAACAAGTTTCAGTTAAGTTGTCAAATACAGCAACATTGGTTTGGTTTTAAACAGAGTCAAAACCATAAACATTATAATGTGAAACGCTCACCAACATTTTTTGATGCTGATTTAAACGTGTTTATGGAGCCGCCCACCCCATATAAAGTGCAGTGCTGATTGCCTGATAATGTACACCCCTAAAGGTAGTGGGCTGAAGACCCGAATGATGGATAAGTTGGACCCAACAGGTACAGCGAGGCAAAATGTGGGAATGCGCGGGTAACTAAAAAAATAATTTGTAGAAAGATATAGCTATGAAATCATTAAATATGGCACAATAATGTAGCTCTATATAGTAAAATACCAGACAAAAAAACCTTTGCAGGTACATACAAAATTGTCAGGATAAGACTGATATGTTAAATGAGAGGCCCTAGATTAGACGTGATGTGATCAACAAATAGGGGGTATTTTTAGGATTGAGATGAATAGTACATATAGTATAAAATTATAATAATGAGATGTGTACATGTACAATACATGTTGAATGCCAAAAACGGGCACCAAACATATCATTGAATGCCTATTATATAGGCCAGAGACGTAACCTTTACGCAACCCATATGGGGATGTAAAAGAGAAGTTGAATATAAGATTAATTGAGAACAATAAATATATATATGTATGTCCTATTTTGGTGTAAAAAAGGGGGAAAAAAGTAAGACAGTGAGAACATTTAAATTGGGATAATGCGCCAAAATTGGGGTTAAGGATAATTTTTGGGTAATGTATGTCCTTTTTGTAGTTAAGTAATAAATACCCAGAAAGGAGCCTGAGAATTGAGGAAGTCTCTGAGGAAACCTAAATCAGAAATCAAAGGATAATAATAAATGATGATAAAGCTGTTAGAGATTATTGCCAATATTAAATTACCCCCAGGAGGAAAGGAAAGAAAAGGGCTCTTACTCGCAAATTGTTGAAAAGGAATGAATCTGTAAGGCAGAGATGCAGTCCACAGGACTGCTGATCAGGGTATAGAAATGCCCGTCGTAACAACCTCTTGGGGATCTAACAAGATACAAGGGTAAATTTGCCAAGATTGGTCATAGAAAACAGCAAAGGGAGGTCAAACTTGAAAAAAGAGTCCAAATTGGACTGCTACTAAAAATAGGTAACCCACCTCAAAATGTCGAGCGCCTACAAAAACATCGTCCAGGACCGACAAAACAGCGAGGTGATGAGTGTGGCTCCACTCCCCGACAGCATCTGAGGAGTGGGGTCAAGGCCCCACTTATATTTCCGCTCGTAAACGTCCGCTCGTTTGCACGTCGAAGACGACCAACGTGATGCGAGCCGGACAAAAAGACGTACTTCACGCATGCGCTCGCACCACAGGTGCGAGTGTTAAAGCGAACGTACTAAGAGAGACTACCTATAATAAGGTGTCTCTCAATTTGCCACCGGAAATGACAGAAAACCAGCCTGCTCCCTGGATTGGGAGTAGCTGGCCTGTCAATGCCGATGGCTTGAGGGGCCACACATTGAACACGCTGTCTGGGTCCATAATCCTAAACGGGGAACAAACAGTTCAAAAAGATCAGTCACCAAGCACAGCAAAGGGGTGAACAGTAAAGAACACAAACATGGTAACAAAAGCAAATACATTTGCATATGATTAAGAAATTGCATAAAAACAATTAAGTAATAAATCGTATCATGCTAGGGAGATGATACGATTTATTACTTAATTGATTTTTGTAACTTAATTGTTGCTAGATGCAACTCTTTCTGGAAACTTTGCCAAATCTTATAGTTTCCTGTGATGCAGAGTGGTACTCAGGCCTTTTTTTTTTCAAACAATAGGTGCTGGAACTCAACCACGACCCCCCAAAACCCCTCCACACACACACACCTTACAAATCACATCAAGTAGTGGGTGTGGTCATTTCAATTTCACGAACAGTAAGAGGGTCTTAAAGGGGCATTAAATACCAAGATTGCCTTACATACAGAGTGCGGAGTTCAGGGGGTTACACACAGAGTGCAGAGCTGTCACTTGTAAACACAGAAACTGGACTTCTGTGTTTACAAGTGATTGTGGTGAGCAGGCCCCCCCCCAAGGGTTTGAGCCAGAGGTGGTAAAACTGAGTTCTACCATGTTCCCCCTGAAAAAAGCCCTGGTGGTACTGCAGTTGAAGCTGAGTGAGCTAATGAGCCAGGTGGCTCAGCTTTTCCAGTGTTTCTATTCTGCTGAAGCTGGAGAAGATCCCCGGCATGGGCAACCTTATGTTGGACTGTCTTTTTGCTTTCTGCTGTCTTAATAAAAGTGGGCTACCACTTTAAATATAGCTCCTGTCTGCTGTGGATTCACTGTAAAAACACATCTACTGTGAGAGCTAACTACTTCATGTCACAATTAGAGATGAGTCAAACACCCCCCGGTTCGGTTCGCACAAGACCAGATCATGCGAACGGACAGAAAGTTTGCGCAAACTTTCGAACCCCGTTAAAGTCTATGGGACTCGAACGTGAGAAATCCTAGCCCATTACCAGACCCTTTTGGTCTTGTATGGATATTAAGGGGAACCCTGCACCCAAAGTAATAAAAGGAAAGGCGTGGGGCCTTCAGGCCCTATATACTCTGAACAGCAGTATACAGGCGGGGCTGTAGGTTTGTTCTTAGGTAGAATCTGTTTGTAATTTTAAACTGGTACATTTTTAAAGTGTAGCTCAAGCCAAAAAAATCTACATTTAAGCTTTTTGGAAAACATAGGGAAGGATCATCACCCCTGTAACATTTGTTTTGCTATCTGTGCACTTGTTCAGAACATTTCAACCCACTTTTTGTCCCAATGACAATTGTTTTTTTAGTGAAACAAGGATTGGTGATAAAGCATAAGTGGAGAGGAGACACGTTTTTCCCATATTAACTCTTACAGAAGAGAATTTCCCTTCCTAGGGTAGATTTCCTCTCACTTCCTGTTGTCTCCTTCCGTTTGCAAGTAGGAGTCATTTGCAAGTTTGATGTTTGAAAGTAGGGGCCTGCCCTATATACTCTGCAGAAATTCGGGCCTTAGGTGTTGGTGTTGCCACAACACTATAAGCCCTCACAGTTACTCTTGGTGGGCGTAAGGAACAGGCCTTGCTGTGAAATATTAGATCAAGAATTGTAATTATATGCCCCTGTTGAACAGGGTTGGAAAAATAGGGCCTTTGGTGGTGGATAGTGTTGAGCAGAATATGCCATATTCGATTTCGCGATATATCTCGAATATATATTCGAATATTCGAGATATATTCGCTAAATTCGAATATTCGTGATATTTTATCGAAAGTAAATGATTGCGATTTTTCGCTATTGCGAATGCGAAAATAATTGCGATTTTTTGATAACTGCGGTAGGAGCACTCTGATTGGCTCAGAATATTCGTGATATTTTATCGAAATATCGCAACATGCGAATGCGATATTTATTGCGCAATTTCGAGAAATGCTGGAGGAGCGCTCTGATTGGCTCAGAATATTCGTGATATTTTATCGAAATATCGCAACATGCGAATGCGATATTTATTGCGCAATTTCGAGAAATGCTGTAGGAGCACTCTGATTGGCTCAGAATATTCGTGATATTTTACAATACAAAATAATTGCGAATATTCGGCAAATGCGGAAGGAGCACTCTGATTGGCTCAGAATATTCTTGATATTTTACAATACAAAATAATTGCGAATATTCGGCAAATGCAGAAGGAGCACTCTGATTGGCTCAGAATATTCTTGATATTTTACAATACAAAATAATTGCGAATATTCGGCAAATGCAGAAGGAGCACTCTGATTGGCTCAGAATATTCTTGATATTTTACAATACAAAATAATTGCGAATATTCGGCAAATGCGGAAGGAGCACTCTGATTGGCTCAGAATATTCTTGATATTTTACAATAGAAAATAAAAAGTGTTTTGCATTGGTGGTGATTCTTTACTCTATCCATCTGTCACAGCCGTTTGTCAATCAAACACCTTGAAGATTGAACACGTTCATGCTGCATGCTTTGGACTTTTTTTCACTTCACATATCAAAGACATTTTTATGAAAGATTATTTTTCTATTATTGGGACTATATTTCTTTATATATTTGTTTCACTGTGTATTTCACAAGTTATTTGCGCTTGCTTATTTTATAATTTGCCCACATGTCTTGTCACTAGACATATTTTTTATTCTTGTAGAGCGACTCCATTTTCTGTCTTGTATTAATTTATGTTGTATAACATTTTTGAGTTGCTGCTGTATTCTCCCCTTTTTTAAGGTATGCGCAATTTTTTCCTTCTTACAAAAAATAATAATATCAAACATACAAATATTCATAACATACACATACACATACACAAAGCCCCCCCCTTTTGCATCAGAGACAATCAGAGTTCTCCTACCACAGTTATCGAAAATTCGCAATCATTTTCGCATTCGCAATAGCGAAAAATCGCAATTTTTTTTTTTTCAATTTGGCAACATAATAGGATCGCCTCAGCTTAGCTACTCGGCCCAGGGTCTCTAATCATACCAGCAATGCTTTTAGACGTCGATAGGATGTGATCTGTTTTAAAAATCAAATTGAAAAAATGCGAATATTCGGAATTGCGAATATTCACCGCGAAATTCGAAATATAGCGCGATTTCTCGAATATGCTATATTCGAGTCGAATATTCGCAATGCGAATATTCGTGAGCAACACTAGTGGTGGACGGTGTGGTGGTGTTGCCACAACACTGTGAGGCCTCACAGTTACTCTTGGTGGACGCAGGAACGGGCCCTGCTGTAAAATATTAGATTGAGAATTGTAATTACATGCCCCTGTTAAACAGGGGCTGAAAAATTGGGCCTTAGGCACTGGTGCTGGTGCCACAACACTGCAACCCCTCACAGATACTCTAGTTGGAGCGCAGGAATGAGCCCTGCTGCAAAGTATTGCATCAAAAATTGTAATTACACACTTAAACAGGGGCAGAAAAATTTGGCCTTAGCCACTGGTGACAGTGCCCAGAACCAAAAATATTCTTACAAGCTACCAGCATGATCATTGAGGAGGAAGAGGATAGTCACTCAGCATAACAGGATAGTCACTCAGCATCAGCATAGGCAGTCTTTAAGGGATCTGACATTCAAAAAAAATAAAATATTCAGTTACATCAGCATCAGGTGCTTGGTAGCTGGTGATCCAAGACTGATTCATTTTTATGAAGGTCAGCCGATCGACCGAGTCGGTGGACAGGCACACCCTGTGATCGGTTACAAAGCCTCCAGCAGCACTGAATGTGCGTTCCGAAAGAACGCTGGATGCAGGACAGGCCAGTAGTTCAATTGCATACCGTGCAAGCAATGGCCAGTGATCCATCCTCAAGACCCAGTAACCCAGAGGATTTTCAGTGGGAAAGGTGTCCAAGTCTAATATTGCCCCTAGGTATTCCTGCACCATGTAAATCAGATGCTGGTGATGGTTGCTGGAACCGATCATGCCTTGGGGCTGCGGACTAAAAGATTGTCTGAACCTATCGGTCAGACGGCCACCTTCTCCACCGCTCCTTCTGTGACTGACCGAAGCCTCAGCAACACGTTGTCCAGGACCAGGAATTTGTAACCTCCCAGGCTCTGGAAACGCATTGCACAAACCTTCCCGCAAGGCCTCCCGAAGATGTTTCATCCTCTGCTCCCTCTGCGACGGCAAGATAAGGCCTGCAACCTTACCCTTGTAACGTGGATCAAGGAGGGTTGCCAGCCAGTAATGATCCCTCTCCTTGATACCACAAATACGATGATCCTTCCACAGGCTTTGCAGGATCAGGGAGGCCATGCAGCGTAGGTTTGCTGAGTCATTCGGTCCGAAGTCCTCTGGGTCACTAATGAGGACATGATCCGCAGCCACCTTCTCCCAACCATGTAAAGTCCATGGGTTTCTTGGGACTGTAAATGATCCCTTGAAGACTGCTGCTGATGCTGAGTGCTAGTCTCCACTTCCATGCTGACACAATCCTCCTCCTTGTCCTCTTCCTGTGTGATCGGCGGGCCCGCAGAAACACTGTCTGGCTAAAGGGGGCCTTGAGAGGTAAGGAAGTCCTCCTCTTCCTCCCTCTGTTCTGCTTCAAGTGCCCTGTCCATTATGCCATGCACCGTGTGCTCCAACAGGTAGACAAGAGGGATAGTGTCACTGATGCATGCACTGTCACTGCTCACCATCCTTGTGGCCTCTTCAAATGGTGACAGGACAGTGCATGCATCCCTGATCATGACCCACTGGCGTGGCAAAAATATATATATTGGCACAGATACTCATTGATGGCCCTCTGCTGCGTGTGCAGCCGCTGCAGCATGGCCAAGGTTAAGTTCCACCTGGTGAGCATGTCACAGATTAGGCGGTTCTTGGGCAGGTTGTATTCCTTTTGGAGGTCAGCCAGCCGAGCACTGGCATTATATGACCATCAGAAATGCACACAGAGTTTCCTGGCCTGCCTCAGGACATCCTGTAAGCCCGGGTACCTGCCCAAGAACCGCTGCACTGCCAAGTTAAGGACGTGAGCCAAACAGGGCACTTGTTGTCCCTGTTGGAGGGCAGAGAGGAGGTTGGTGCCATTGTCGCAAACCACCATTCCTGGCTTAAGCTGGTGTGGCGTCAACCACCTCTGAGCCTGTCCCTGCAGAGCTGACAGAATCTCTGCCCCAGTGTGGCTCCTGTCCCCCAAGCACACCAGCTCAAGCACCGCATGGCATATTTTTGCCTGCGTACTTGCATAGCCCCTTGAACGCCTACGGAGCACCGCTGGTTCCGAGGACAAATCAGCACAGGAAGAGGCCATGGAGGAAGAAAAAGAGGAGGGGTGGAGGAGAGAGGTGGTTCAGAATCACCACTAGTAGCATTTTGGAGGCGTGGTGGCGGAAAAACCTCCAACACTATTGCACCCTGTCCTGCATCCTTCCCAGCTGCCAGCAGAGTCACCCAGTGCGCCGTGACAGATAGGTAACGTCCCTGTCCATGCCTGCTGGACCAAGTGTCAGTGGTAATATGCACCTTACCACTGACCGCCCTGTCCAGCGAGGCCAAGACATTGCCTTCCACATGCCGGTAGAGAGGCGGAATCGCCTTCCGTGAAAAAAAGTGGCGTTTGGGAACCTGCCACTGAGGAACTACACATTCCACAAACTCACGGAAGGGGCAGAGTCTACCAACTGAAAAGGCAGCAGTTGAAGTGCTAGCAATTTAGCCAAGCTAGCATTCAACTGCTGGGCATGTGGATGGCTGGGAGCGAACTTCTTTTAGCGCTGCAGCAGCTGGGGCAGGGAAATTTGCCTGGTACAATCTGACGTTGGTGTACCGATAGCAGATTGCCTGAAAGTACTTTGTTCTTTGGTGTGGGTCTTTTATGTACGCTTGCCAACGGACTGCATGGCAGGTCGACATATGTCTGGTCAAGCAAGTGGTGCCCAAGCGGCTGGTGTTTTGGCCACAGGAGATATGCTTGAAACATATGTTGCAAATAGCAACTGTGCGATCTGATGCACACGTCTCAAAAAAGGCCCACACCAAAGAACTTTTGGAATAACGCGCAGAGACAGCAGTGCCCTGCACATGCGGAGCTCTGCGGTTTGATGCAATCGGTGTGCTGCCCTTAAGCTGCCTTGTTGGAGATGTGCCTCATCCTCCTCATCTCTCCTATCAGGCACCCATTTAGAGTCAGTGACCTCATCATCCCCTCCCTCCTTGTCACTGGAGCAAACCTGGCAGTATGCTGCAGCTGGGGGAACATGACTGCCAGATTGCTGTCCTTCTTGGGCACCCCCTCTCTTTGGGCTCACGTTACTGCCTTCCTCAAGCCTGGGGACCATCATTGGAGCCTTCAAAATGCTGCGCATCCTCCTGCAGCATGTGCCCAACACTGTGGTCAAACAGTTCGGGGGACTCCTCAGGAGGACATGGTGGGACTATGGAAGGAGTTACAGATGCCATTGAGCCGAGGGAAGAGGTCGCTTTGGCAGACAAAGTACCCTGAGGCTGGGTGAGAGAGGATGAGGAGGATGAGGACGGCTTGGTCATCCACTCTACCAACTCTTCAGCATGTTGCGGCTCCACACGTCCAGCTGCCAAAAAAAAAGGACAAGCGTGCCCCATGGTCAGGTGCTGATGAGGATGCACCGTGTTCATGACCAGCACTGTTGCCTCTAGACACAGAGCCTGCTTGCCCTCTTTTATTGGCCTGTGTGTGTCTGTCTCTCCTTGTTGGCCTTCCAGACATACTTTATTTGATGTATTGGAATAGGTAGGTACACAAGGAATTGTCTGCAGTCAGCTTTAGCTGCACACTGTGGCCAGTATACAGTATACTGACTTACTATACTGCAGGTTAGCTCATCCAACTGCTTGTATTGTCAGTAATAGAAAAGCAATAGTCTGCGGTAAGCTTTACGTGCACACTGTGGCCAGACTACACCACACTGACTTAAGAAACTGCAGTTTAGCTCAATCAACTGCTTGTATTATCAGTAATAGAAAAGCAATAGTCTGCGGTGAGCTTTACATGCACACTCTGTCCAGTATACACTACACTGACTTAAGAAACTGCAGGTTAGCTCAATCAACTGCTTGTATTATCAGTAATAGAAAAGCAATAGTCTGCGGTGAGCTTTACGTGCACACTGAGCCCAGTATACACTACACTGACTTAAAGCGGAGGTTCCGTCGATTTTTTGTTTTTAAAAGCCAGCAGCTACAAATACTGCAGCTTTTGACTTTGACAAAAAGGACACCTCCCTGTCCAGCGCGCCCGCGATGTCAACAGCCGAGGCTGAGCAATCGCTTGGTCCTCGGCTGCTTCCACCTCCATCCTCAGTGAGGGAATCAGGAAGTGAAGCCTTGCGGCTTCACTGCACGATTCCCTACTGCGCATTCGCGAGGATCGCGGGGATCAGAACCTGGAAGTGATGCAAATACCTGTGTACCTACTCCCCTGAGCCATGATTGGCCAAAGGCAACCTTCCTTTGGCCAATTACAGCTCTCTGTACTGACGGCGCTGTGATTGGCCAAGCATGTGGGTCATAGTGCATGCTTGGCCAATCATCCGCCAGAATGCACTGCGATGACGCAGTGAATTATGGGCCGTGACGCGCCACTCTAATTTGGTGCAAACAGCCCATATTGTTCAAAATTTGTTGAATGGATGAACAGACGATGTTCGAACATGAGTTTGACTCGAACACGAAGCTCATCCTTAATTACAATTAACTGTTGCAAGTTCAGTTACCATAGGAGACAGCAGTTCTACAAATACAGGGACCATCTCCGGCTGGAAGGCCCTTAACTTGTATAGCTGTCTGCCTATTTTGTCTTGGAGTCTACCAATTACCATTGCATCTGCCTAAGGGTGTCCTGGCCCTAAACCTCTCTCTAGTTCTTGTTAAGAGACAATAAATCACATTTGTTTGTATCAAAAAAGTTACTTCCATCTTGCATTACACCCACTATGCCTAGTAACCCACTCTACAAGGTAAGATGTCAGCTCTCCATGATTCTGGAAGTCACCATTAGGCTTTTGGAGATCATGGCCAGCACTACATAACTATATTCAATTAATAGTTTGTTTTAGTATTTTCTAAGAATTTTACGTATTGCAATTGCTATTTGGAATACCAACTCCTGATAATCAAAAATTCATACTTTTAAATATTGCTGTACCAGAAATGTATGCTCATATGTTAGCATTACCAGATCTCCTAAACATTGTACATATATATTAGAAATATCATATGGCCCCACGCCCATAGGTGTGCGCAGCCTATTGCATTAGGGTGTGCACACCAAAGCTCAAACACACATGCGTGTGTAATATACCATATATGGCAGTGGGCAACTCAGTAGGGCTTTGTCAGCAGGGTGGTGTCAGTAGTTTATCTTTATTTGTATTATTATTATTATTATTTTTTTACAATTTTATTTGTATTATTATTATTTTTTTTAATATTATTATTATTATTTTTTTAGGAGCCCTGTTTGGGGACTTTGGTGAAATATCAGTGATCTAAACAGACCCCTGATGTCTAACTTTTGAGACAGAGAAAGGGACAGAGGACAGAGATTCCCCAGTCCCTTTCTCTGCAGCCAGGCAGCAGGGGGAGTCTGCATAGTACAGGGTGATTAGGGTGTGCCCAGGCACACCTTACACCCTATGTGCGCAAGCCTATGCCCACGCCTATATCATGAGGAAGTGGACATAACAGATTATTTATAAGAATAATTTAGAACAAATATCCCTTGTCCTATATTGACACTTGGTGGCTAATGCCGCGTACAGACGGTCGTTTTTTGTGATAGAAAAAAACAACGTTTTATGTGATGTAAAAAAACGTTTTTGAAACTTCATTTTAAAAAACGACTTAGCATGCACACCATTGTTTTTTCAAAATGCTCTAGCAAAGCGTGGTTACGTTCAGCACGTACGACGGCACTCTGTTGCATTCAAGCTCGCTTCATAACTTGCTTCTGAGCATGCGCGGTTTTAAAAACGTAGTTTTAAACGTCGTTTTGCCCACACACTATCATTTTAAATTACACAAAAAACGTCGTTTTGAAAAACGACACAAAAAATTGAAGCATGTTCGAATTTTTTTTTTGTCGTTTTTCAGAAGACATAAAACAACGTTTTCCCCACACACGGTCATTTTAAATGACGTTTTTAAAAATGTCGGTTTTTTTCATCACAAAAAGTGATGGTGTGTACGCGGCATAAGAGAGGCAATGCCTGAACAAACAATGAATTAATAATTAGCCACATGAACCAATGAAAAGAAGTTCCATCCTATGGGCTAGGCTTATAAAAAATGTTATGAGCTTATTGTCCAGAGCGGTATGTAGGACAAGGATACGAAGTCATAGGGTGACATTTCACTTGATCCATTGGACCTCATTTCCTATTAAGAACCACTTCATCCAGAACACACCCCTCCACCTAAAGAGACATTCATCATCACACCTCATCATCTAAAAAGAGATGCCATTTTGCAAAGGCAGCCCATTTAGGGGACTCTGGTAACGACCATTGTAAGCCAGCAGCCGTTTTGAAGGGGTAATTATAATAAATTGATCTTTCCATGATTCCTTAATTATTTTGATATATCTCTTATTGATTTCTTGTGAAACTTAGATTGTTCTTCCCCCGATAGAATAACCATTTAGATTTTTCCTTAATTGTATTTTTGTTTTTTCCAATTTTAATAATTTCTTGTTTTTGCACTATAGTAGCATTCCAATTTTTGTTGATGTGGTTTAACACGCTCATCCTTTCTAAACTACTGCCATAGTGCTGATCTATAAGGATTAACATGCCTCCTGTTGTAGTATCCTTACCTGTCAAATGTCTCCCCTCTGTCTTTTATGAGACCTGAAAAACTGCAGATTTTGTGGGTGGATCTGTTGTCTGGCGCTTGGTGGGTGGAGTCGTAATGTCAGTAGACTCTCCGCCCACCTCTACACTCCCCTTGTCAGCATGCATTTTTTCCTTTGTATTTTCTTACACTGACTTCTGCTATGATCCCTAACATCCAGTCAAAATCCAGAAAGGTAACCACATGACTTCAGAAAAGGAGTGGGGGTGGGAATTAAAAAAGAATGCCTGTCTGAAACTAGTGCATGAGATATGTAAATAACCTATCACTCACAGCAAGGGGGCGGAACGGACCAAGGTTTTTCTCTGTAAGTCCGTTTTATTTCATTGAACAATAAAAGAGGATTGCTCAGAGCTGGATTAACTCTGTGTGGCAAGACTGGGCACAGATAATAGGAAATTGTTTACTGTACATTGTGACAGCAAAATAATAATACAAAAAAAATCGGGTTTACATCCACTTTTTAAAGCAGAGTTCCGGACAATTTTTTTTTATTATTGATCCTAGCATTAGTAGTAATTAAATACAATAACCGTTAGATAAAGTTTCTTAAAGCGGAGGTCCACCCTATTTTTTTTTTTAAAAAAAAGCCAGCAGCTACAAATACTGCAGCTGCTGACTTTAAAAAAAATAGACACTTACCTGTCCAGCGCGCCTGTGATGTCAGCAGCTGAAGCCGGGCAATGGCTTGTCACTCAGCTTCCCCCACCGTCATCCCCGGTGAGGGAATCAGGAAGTGAAGCATTGTGGCTTCACTGCTCGGTTCCCTACTGCGCATGCGAGAGTAGCGCGGCGCGCCCTCACTGGTCCCCTCTCTCTCCTGGGACCAGTGTTTTTCCATGAGACAGCCATGGAATTCCCATGGGAGTCTATGCCCAGAAGTGGGTGCAAATATCTTGGACAGGTATCTGCACCCTCCTCCCCCTGAAAGGTGGCAAATGTGACACTGGAGGGGGCGAGGGTTCTAAATAGCGGAAGTTCAATTTTTCGGTGGAACTTCGCTTTAAAGTGGAGTTCAACCCGAAAATGGAACTTTCGCTTTTTGGAAACCCCCCCCCCCCCTGGTGTCACATTTGGCACCTTTCAGGGGGGAGGGAGCAGATACCTGTGTAATAAAGGTATCTTCTCCCACTTCCGGGCATAGATCACCATGGTGATCAAGGTGATCTATGCCATTTCCTGCACCTCAACTGTCCTCTCCCGCTGTCACAGGTCCCAGAAGACAGCAGGGACCAGTGAGGATGCGCATCGCGACTCGCACATGCGCAGAGGCTTCACTTTCTGATTCCCTCACCGAGGATGGTGGCGGCAGCAGCTGAGAGCCGAGCGACTGATCAGCTTCGGCTTCCGACATCGCGGGCGCCCTGGACAGGTAAGTGTCCATATATTAAAAGTCAGCAGCTGCAGTATTTGAAGCTGCTGGCTTTTAATAATTTTTTTTAGGCAGACCTCAGCTTTAAGTATTTATTAACAATATAAATCACTTAGCCCTGCCCTGAACTGTCCTGTGGGTCATTCTGTGCTCCAGAGATGCAGTTCCATCTCTGGGAGGCAGGTGGCGCCAGAGGGGTCCAGGCGGAGGCGCCTTTTCCCCAGCAGCCAATCAGAGGAGTGTTTCCCTCGCGGGGCATGCTGGGGGAGGGTACTTCTGTGGCAGACACCATTTTTGTGGGTTTCTTCGCGGGTTCCTGGTTCCAGGTGCGGCACCCACCTTTAGGGTATACGCACATCACGGCGATATGGCCTACCAGGCCGGGGCGCATGTGCTACGCAGAGTTCCTGACTCTGGGCCCTCATGGAACGGTGCACGCTGCAAAGGGACCCCAGTGACTTACTGGGTTCCCACCTCTCATCAAGAAGATCCCAAGCGAGTTGTGCTGTTCGATGGGGGAGTCGGTCTGAGGTGAACCCGGAGGAAGGTGATCCAACAGGGCTTAGATGAACCATTGGGGATCTGGGTGGCTGGACACTGACAGGTTGTATGCTGCAAACTGTCAGTCGGTGACTCAAGGACAAGAGGTCTACCTGAGGGAGATTCAGGTTAACTATCAACGGGGAGGATTCGCTCTACTATTCATGTTCTCGAGTACTAGGCCTGTGGCAGAGGTCTCTTTACAAGTCCTAAATTCCAATAGAGCCAGGTCTGTGGCAGAGACCTGTTCCTTCCCAGAAGTTCTAAGTGACGCTCTGGCTGCCAGGCCTGTGAAAGGGGCCTGTCCAGGGGCACTTTACCCACTCCGGCTGGAGTGGCGACAAGACAAGCATAATCATTGGAGGCAGGACTGATTCTTCTATTCATAGCCTGAATCTGCAAAGTTTATTCTTTTTTTTCACCAACCTATTCTATCTACCTCGAGTTGACTGTTGGTCGTGTTGGACCAGAAATAAAAGCATTGAAAACGTCAACCAACTGTCTGGACGTTCCATCACTGCTCTCACCATCATCATCACCCCTAGACACATCACAGAGGTAACATAATTATGCCGTCCCAAATCTAACCATCGGCTCCTCCGGGGGTAGCGCTTACACGTGGGGGCTCGTCTGGGATTTGGCTGTTACCTCTGGCAATGGAACCGTGAGTTCAACTTTATTATGAGTGCAAGGAATTGTTGGGTGTTCACTGTGCGGTAAAAAAGGAGTTAACCTCAGGTAGCAGAAACCTGATCGTACGTGCAGTAAAAGCACGTGCACCTGCCACGTGTTCGGAGAAGAAAATTTTCTTCAAGTGGGAGAAGCCACCCACCCCTGCGTGAGACATAGGGCAAGGATTCGCACCAAACCAGTAGTTGCTGCCCGCCTTCGAGAGAGAGTGCCACTTGTGAGATGTCCGCTCCCTCGCTGCCACCCGCAGCCTCTCAGCGATTGAGGCCCCCAATGACTGCTTCGGGGGTCTCCACCATGTTTGCCGCAGCCGGAGTACCCCTCACCGATACGGGGATCCGGATGCGCACGGAAGGAAAATGTATCCTTTATTCCAGCGGAGGATCAGAGGCCTTAGGACTATCCTGCCCTCGGTGTACAGAGCTGGCCGTACGGTTCTCGCCTTTCGCCCGATGCCATAGATGCCGGGCATACCTTTTCACTGTTGAGTCACCTGCTGAAGCTCCTCGGGAGTACCGGGTGAATTGGATCTCTGGGACTGTTACCGCGGAGGAGGAGGCACCATGGCCGAAACCCTCCCCGTCAGTGGAGATCGTTGAGCCAGAGGCTGTTGACCCAGAGATCATTTCCGTCTCGTCCACTCTGACCCTGCTAACCGCTGCCTCGCCATCCCGCTCTTTGGAGGTAAGCGAACTGGGCGAGACGGACCGAAGAGACTGATTCAGTAAGACGGGCGCATCTTCAGTTCGGTGTAGTGCATCCCATTTGCACTATGCCGACGTAACATAGTGAGGCAAGTACTGTATTCACAAAGCACTTGCCTCCTAAGTTACGTCGGCATGGCGTAAATGGCCCGGCGTAACCCCGCCTAATTCAAAATAGGCAGGTAGGGGGCGTGCTCCCTGTAAATTACCCGTGACTCCATGTAAATGAGGGCTGTTTGTACGGCGCATGCGCGAGCATGAATGAATGAATGAAAAACTTATATAGCGCGGCACATGCGAACTGAATCGCTTCTGGGCGCTGGTTGTTTGTGTCTCATGCCATCAGAAAAGCAGGGTTTTGATCTGCTTTCTGAAAGACAGGTGGTTTTGCTCCAACCGAATGCTGGTTGGTAAAGCATTCCAAAGCCTGGGGCCTTGGAAAGCAAACCTTCTTTCTCCTTTGGACTTGTATTTGGTTTTTGGAACCTTGACCAGATTTTGGTCGGTGGATCGCAGAATGCGGTTGCAATTGTGAGGTTTGATCTTGTCGCATAGATATCTTGGAGCCTTCCCATGGATGCACTTATGTGTCAGGCAGAGTGCTTTGAATGCAATTCTGTCTTTCACTGGCAACCAGTGAAGGGATCTCAGTGAAGGTGAGATTGATTCCCAAGATTTTTTCCCAGTCACCAGTCTAGCGGCCGTATTCTGTACGACTTGTAGACGAGCGATTTGGTACTTGGGGAGCCCGAGGTAAAGGGCATTTGCATAGTCCAGTCTGGAATTCACGATTGTTCCCACCACGACTGCTACGTCTTCTTTGGGGATAAATGGAATAAGTCTGCGTAGTAGGCGCATCAAATGGTGCGACCCGCTGACTACTGACCCTATTTGTGCGTCCATTGTCATGAAGGTGTCAAACGTGACTCCTAGACTTTTGACTTTGGAGCTAGGGGAGATGATTTGTCCCAGAATGGGCGATGGTGTCCAGTTTGTTGCCAGTTGACTCTTCCGACTGGCATTAAACATAAAGAGTTCTGTTTTAGCGCTATTGAGTTTAAGATAACTCTTAGTCATCCAGTTTTCTATTGAAGAGACACATTTCTCTAATCTGAGATGATGATCCTTTTTGTGGCAGATGCGAAAATACAGTTGCGTGTCGTCTGCATAAGAGTGATAGAGTAGTTCTTGGCTACTGATAATATCAAAGAGAGGACGAAGATAGATATTGAACAGCACCGGTGATAGGGGGGATCCTTGGGGGACCCCACATGGCACCGTGCGTTTTTCTGACGTGAAAGATCCCAGTTTCACTGTTTGTGATCGGTTTCCGAGAAAAGAGGAGAACCATGGTAAAGCATCTTCTGTGACTCCGGCGACTTCTGCTAGTCGTCTCAGTAACAATTTATGGTCTACTGTGTCGAAGGCTGCGCTTAGGTCCAGCAGAACCAGGAGACAAGATTCTCCTTCGTCTGCGGCCTCCAGCGCATCGTCCCATATTTTCAGTAAGGCCGTTTCTGTCCCGTGTCCGGGACGGAAACCGGATTGAAATGGATCAAGTAGGTTGTGGGTATCCAGATGCTGTTGCAGCTGTTTTACCACCACTTTCTCCATTATCTTGGACAGAACATTTAGACCTGTTATGGGACGGCGGTGAGTTGGGTCCGTAGGATCCAAATTAGGTTTTTTCAAGATCGGCAGGATTGTGCCCTCTTTCAGCAGGGAAGGCACTATGCCTTCTTTAAATGACTGATTTATAAGCTGTGTGATTGGAGGCGCCAGGATGTCGGCACATTCCTTCAGTAGCTTGGTGGGAATGATGTCATTGGGTGCTGTGCTGTTCCGCAGCGCACCAATGATATTTTTGGTGGTATTGACGGAGATTGGTTCCAGAATGAACTTAGTTGATTGTAGCGGATTTCTGTTGGTGTTTTGTAGTTGATTGAAGAGGGGGCTGAGTGGAGTATTGTTTTGCAGAATACTTACCCGAATTTTTTCAATTTTGTTGATGAAGAAATCCGATAGTTCATTACAGAACTCTTGGGTGTCTGAAGTGGGGACTTCAAGACATCCCGGATTCATGGTCTGGGTGACCATCCTGAAGAGTTCTCGTGGGCGATTCATGGCGCTGTTAATCACCATGGAAAAGTGATGTTTTTTGGCTTTGAAAATGTCTTTGTGATATCGTGTTGTTACTGCTTTGTAGAAGTTGAGGCGGTCTTCTGAAGGACTTCTTTTCCAGGCGGCTTCCGCCCTTCTGCGCTCTTGCTTCAGTAGCGACAGCTGGTTATTGAACCAGCTGGACTTTTTTTCCCGGCTGCGGACTTTGCGCTTTGGTGCTGCTAAGTCGGCTGACTGTAGCAGAGCTGCATTTATGGCATCCAGTGTATCTGAGGCTGCTAGCTGAGGAGGAATAGCCCCAATTCGGTTTCCCAGGGTAGATTTGAAGAGTTCCGAGTGGAGCTTCTTCTGAGATCTAGCCCAGTGTATTGTCACCGGCTTGGGTGCTTTTATAACTAGTGGAATTCTGGGAATTATGAAGCTAATTGCATGGTGGTCTGTCCATGGCAAAGGTTCATTACCCAAAATGTTTATTTTCAGATTTTGTCTGAAAATTAGGTCGAGTGTGTGACCTGAAGCATGCGTGGGTCCGCATATAAGTTGCTGTAGTCCTAACCCTTCCAGGTGGTCGATGCAGGCCTCCGCGATGGGATCCTGTGAGGAGTTGGCCCACAGATTGAAATCCCCGAGCAGCAAAAGATGATTGCTGTTAAGGGAGTAAGTGGATATGAACTCCGTTAATGCTGGTAGCAACTGCGATTTGGGCCCAGGGGGCCTAAAGGCAGAGGAGAATGTGAACGGTCTCCTGGGAGTGAGATTGAAGTTTCCATAAAAGGTAGAGGATTTTGAAGGACCGGTTTAGTGATTGCAATATGAGACTTATGAATCACCGCCAGGCCTCCTCCTCTTTGCCCTATTCTGTTTTCCGTTAAGATGCGATAATTTGCTGGTACCAGTTCTCCGAGAATGGTGTTGCAGTCGTCTGAAAGCCAACTTTCTGTAATAAAGAGGCAGTCTAGATCGTTTTGTAGTAAGAAATCGTGGATTTCTGATCGGTGTTTTACTGCCGATCTAGTGTTAATCAACGCACATGATATGTGCTTGAGCTGTGTTGAATGGTTGAAATTTTTGATGATCGATCGACGATCGAATCTCAAAAGTTGATCTGTTTTTAAGGCTTTTGTGGTGACGGCAGGTAATATTGTTGCGAATTGTCTGAGACCCCAAATGGTTTCTGCAGAGTATCGCAATTTAACCATTGTTGCCAGTCACCGTGGGCGGGGGTGCGGGTGTTGGGTGAGAGAGGATTCGCAGAATCCTCGCTCTCGGCTATTTTGGTCCAGAGGAAGGCAAAAAAACCCTGGGCAAGCTGGCCAATGTGCTGCGGCAGGGAAAAAAATTCCTTCCTGATCCCTAAAGGCGATCGGATCAAACCCTGGATCAAAGACTGTTGGCTTATGGAGGGGAGAAGGGGGGGATGCTGGGTGTCACTGCTGCTGGGGTGTACCAAGATGGCCGCCAGGCAAAAACACAGGACCCAGGCTGGGGGGGCTGTCAGCTTGGTAAAAAACGAATTTTACCGATCTGGTTGCTGAACAGGGGGTGGAGGGGACCTCTAGGGGTGCGGGGGCGATAATCCAGAGCGATCTGCACTATTGGTAGCAAGTGCAGGGAGTACGGTCGGCGCGCCGGTAGGCCGCGGCTGAAGCTGCGGACTTTCCTGAGGCGCGGCGCCGCGAAAAGGAGCAGGCTGGCGCGGGCGTGTAGAAACGCCGAAAAGCGCCGAAAATTCCCCCAGGGAATCACGTCGGAAATACTCAATGCTTTCGACGTGAACGTCACCTACGCCCAGCCCCATTCACGTACGCTTACGCAAACTACGTAAAATACGATGGCTGTTCCGTCGTCCATACCTTGCATGGGCTGCGCCATCTTTTTGGTGGTTTACCTTTATGCCTGAAAAACGCCTTACGTAAACAGCGTATCGGGCGCAAGTACGTTCGTGAATCGGTGTATCTTGCTAATTTACATATTCTAGGTGTAAATCCACGTACACGCCCTAGCGGTCAGCGTAAATATGCAGCTAAGATATGACAGCGTAGGAGACTTACGCCGGTCGTATCTTAGCAACATTTAAGCGTATCTCAGTTTGAGAATACGCTTAAAGATACGACGGCGCAGATTCGGACTTACGACAGCGTATCTACTGATACGTCGTCGTAAGTCTTACTGAATCTGGCTATGTGTGTCCAGCGTGACGAGCACGTAGACCGAAGCCGTACCAGAGATCACCACAACTAATGCGGTCTCTGTGTGGCGTGCTGTTGTTGGAGAGGGCCCTGCACAGGCCTCCCGCGGCTGCGGTCGAGGCCTACCTGCCCGCCGTTGTTTACCGGATTGGCCAAGAGACCCATCAAAGGCATGCGGTTACCCGCCCGCGGAGGAGTGTGACTCGTCGGATCTGGAGTCTTTATCCGGCGCTGGGGATGACCATCTCTTTGAACCTATGTTTCCAGAGTCACAGGGCTACGAAGGATTTCGAGCCCCTTGCACAAGAAGGAAGAAGCGCTCCGGCCGGAGTGCACCTATTGGGCCCAACGCTTCATACCGGAGCGCACCGCGTGGGTCCAACACATCGAACCCAAGCATCCCGCAGCTGACCTGGGGAGTTGGTGAGTCTGTACCTGCTCCTACCCTCACCACTCCCATCCCTACTACTGTGCCCGTGCTTAGATGGGCATTGGACGCTATTGTGCTGCTGGGGTTAGGAGACCCGCGTATGCTGCCCAACTTGGCCCGGTTACAGCGCATTGTGATACGCAGGGTTTCTACTGATTACGGATGGGAGTATCCGTATGTGCCGCCCGCTCTCCTTCACCAAGTTGATCGGGAACAAGAAGGTTGGGGTCATGATGAAATATGGTCCCATTTGAATGCACCCAGGTTTGTGTGGGGCGCGGACTTTATCCTTGCTTGCCTTAAACCCAAATTTGGGCATTGTCTCAAGGAGTGGAGTTGTGGTCATCACATTTTCAGTGATCGTGTGGTCATGAAGTGCCCAGGAAAAGCAGACCAGGTTTTCTCTGTGACTTCCACCAATGCCAATGGAGACGTTATTTCACTTTCAGACCCACGCTTCTACAAGTAGGCCCCATGTCTATACTATTGAACCTGCTGCTTTTGAAGAAGTTATGGACAAGGACCTTTTCCCCTATTCAAGTTTTTTTGTTTCTTTATTCCCCCCCCCCCCCTGAATCCACATATTGGTGCATGTGCAGAACTTTGGGTTGGGTTTATCTCAGTTATTTAGAATAGGGTCTTGTCCGTTTCTTTGCAGCACCAAAAGGAAATTCAGCGAAGGAAATGCTCTGCTCTACATTTCTCTTTTCCTGATGTACCTTTTGAATTGAAATTTAGACTGCCGTGTAGTACCAGCGCACTGACCGCTAGGGGGCAGTGTTCTGCAACGTTTTTATCCCTGCAGGACTTCAATGTATACTTTTAGCAAGATTCAGAGAGATTTAGGCGGGCGTAGCGTATCTCAGATACACTACGCCGCCGTAAGTTAGAGCAGCAGGTCCTGTATTCACAAATAAGTTGCTCTCTAACTTACAGCGGCGTAGTGTAACTGGGCCGGCGTAAGCCCGCCTAATTCAAATGTGGAAGATGTGGGCGTGTTGTATGTAAATTCATTGTGACCCCATGTGCCGTCCGTGGACGTATCCCAGTGCGCTTGCTCCAAATTACGCCGCAAAGACTTATTGGTTTCGACGTGAACGTAACTTACGCCCAGCCCCATTCTTACGCAAACAACGTAAAATGTGAAAAATTTGACGCGGTCCCGACGTCCATGCTTAAAATTGGCTGCGCCATCTTTTTGGTGGTTTATCTTTACGCCTGAAAACGCCTTACGTAAACGACGTATATCTTTACTGCGACGGCCGGGCGTACATTCGTGAATAGGCGTATCTAGCTGATTTACATATTCTAGGCGTAAATCAGCGTACACGCCCCTAGCGGCCAGCGTAAATAGGCAGCTAAGATACGACGGCGTAGGAGACTTACATCGGTCGTATCTTAGCAATATTTAAGCGTATCTCAGTTTGAGAATACGCTTAAATATACGACGGTGGGGATTCGAACTTACGACGGCGTATCTACTGATACGCCCGTCGTAAGTCTACCTGAATCTAGCCCTTTGTTTTTTTGCAATAAGAAAACTATTTTTTTCTTTCAGCACTTATGGATAACTCCCTGGGAGGAAAGGAAATTTCACTCTCTGACGAGAGGGTGCAGTTTCAATTCCGATCTTGGAGATTGTAAATAGCAAAATTATTAATATATTAAAGTGTATATTGTGTATGTATGTTTTCTTGTATTCCTCTGCAGGTTGCTGATCTGACCTACTATCAACACTGCCGGAGACTGGGGCAGATTAGATAGATAGGAATGTATATGTCACTGTTCTTAATGTAGTGTTGTGTAATACCATAGTTCTTCCTATAGTATTCCAGGAAGCTAATATTTGTAACTCAAAGTTTGCATTTATGTTTCTTTCTTTCCTCCTTTTCTATTACTGTTTAGCAGATTTAGGCTGGCATTCAGGATTGAATGCCTTAGGACACTGGGGACAGTGTCATTTCAAGTGGGGGGAGTGTGTAGCGCCTGTGTACTTTTCAGTACAGGTGCTATGTCAAATTTAGTGGGATGAGAGACTTATTTGCTCTCATCCATGTTTGATTTGTTTAAATTCAGCTGTTGCCAGCCCTGAACTGTCCTGTGGGTCATTCTGTGCTCCAGAGATGCAGTTCCATCTCTGGGAGGCAGGTGGTGCCAGAGGGGTCCAGGCGGAGGCGCCTTTTCCCCAGCAGCCAATCAGAGCAGTGTTTCCCTCGTGGGGCATGCTGGGGGAGGGTATTTCTGTGGCAGACGCCATTTTTGTGGGGTTCTTCGTGGGTTCCTGGTTCCAGGTGCGGTCGGCACCCACCTTTAGGGTGAGTGCACATCACGGGCCCCGGCGATATGGCCTACCAGGCCAGGGGCGCACGTGCTATGTGGAGTTCCTGACTCTGGGCCCTCATGGCCCGGAGCAACTGATGCTGCAAAGGGACCCCAGTGACTTAATGGGTTCCCACCTCTCATCAAGAAGATCCTAAGCGAGTTGTGCTGTTCGATGAGGAGTCGGTCAGAGGTGAACCCGGAGGCAAACTGTCAGTCGGTGACTCAAGGACAAGAGGTCTACCTGAGGGAGATTCAGGCTTACTATCAACGGGGAGGATTCGCTCTACTTTTCATGTTCTCGAGTACTAGGCCTGTGGCAGAGGTCTCTTTACAAGTCCTAAATTCCAATAGAGCCAGGTCTGTGGCAGAGACCTGTTCCTTCCCAGAAGTTCTAAATGACGCTCTGGCTGCCAGGCCTGTGAGAGGGGCCTGTCCAGGGGCACTTTACCCACTCTGGCTGGAGTGGCAATGAGACAAGCATAATCATTGGAGGCAGGACTGCTTTTTCTATCCATAGCCTGAATCTGCAAAGTTTATTCTTTTTTTTCACCAACCTATTCTATCTACCTCGAGTTGACTGTTGGTCGTGTTGGACCAGAAATAAAAGCATTGAAAACGTCAACCAACTGTCTGGACATTCCATCACTGCTCTCATCATCATCATCACCCCTAGGCCCCGTACACACGAGGAGACATGTCCGATGAAAACGGTCTGCGGACCGTTTTCATCGGACATGTCTCCTGGGAGCTTTTGGTCTGATGTGTGTACACACCATCAGACCAAAATCCCCGCGGACAGAGAACGCGGTGACGTAGAAGACAGGGATTTCGGGACGCTGGTTACACGTCATAACCAGCGGACATGTCCGATTAGGTGTACTAACCATCGGACATGTCTGACGTACATGTTTCCAGCGGACAAGTTTCTTAGCTTGCTAAGAAACTTTTGTCCGCTGGAAACCTGTCCGCTAGGCCGTACAGACAGTCGGACATGTCTGCGGAAACTGGTCCGCGGACCAGTTTCCGCGGACATGTTCGACCGTGTGTACGCGGCCCTAGACACATCACAGAGGTAACATAATTATGCCGGCCCAAATCTAACCATCGGCTCCTCCGGGGGTAGCGCTACACATGTCTAGTAAAAAAATATTAATTTAATTCCATATTTAGTCTGTATTCATAGCGATTGATTTGTGTTTTTTCCTAAAGAATCTGACTGGTCAAAAAGTTACTCAATATAATTACCGTAATCGTTCTGGCAATTTCCTGACATAAAACGCATAACAACCTCTAGTTGCATCATGCACTAACCAATCTAAGATTACTAACTTGAACTTGCAATCCATGCCTGTGACTGACTCCCTGGTAGATACTTTCAGCAAAAGGGGCCTCATATTCTCATAATATAAGTCGCTCTTAAATTATTGTATCTCCACTGCGGTTCTACCAGGCATAAAGGGATGAGAAACTGATGTGGAGGACATATCAGAAGACTCCTGGAATAATATCTTGGAGCTAGTCTCACAGGTTTCCTTGTTGCCTGCACAAAGGCTGTTCCAATTGTTTTTCATTTATAGAGCATACCACCCTCCTCTTAAGTTGTATTGGTAGGGCTGCAGACCTACACCAGATTGTCCCCGCTGCCAAAGATCCTCAGCAGATCTCCACCTGTTGTGGAAATGCCCCAAGTTGGTTCAATACTGGAGTAGGGTGGTAGATACAATTAACAGAGTATATTGAACCAGACTGGAATTATTTCCTTGGATCTATTTGCTTGAAGATATTGACGGGGTGCAAATTCAATCAGAGGCAAGAGTTCCTGTTATACGCTCGCTATTTATTGCCAGAAAAATGATTGGTCTTAAGTGGTTATCTACCAGCCGGCCCACATTTGAGAACTGGAGAGTACAAGTAAATTCCACCCTGTTAATCGAAAAACAAGTATACCAGAACACGGGCAAACCGGGCAAATTCTTAAACCCTGGTTGGCTCTATCGGGCTTAGCTCCCTCTCATTGATCTCACTTACCATAGATTACTTCAGTGTTAATCGATATAGTACTTGATATACTACTAAGGCATAGAGTAGGTCATTTAATATAGGGTCCCAGTTTTGTGATGACAGGACAGAGGTAATGGTACCGTAATTAACCTGCTAGGTTATTGGGTGTAAGCAGACATTATTTAATGGTTATCATTTAGTTTTTGTTTTTTTTAGTACTTGAACGTTTCCTCATGACACGAGGCGAGTTCCATTGTTGTAAACATTTTCACATACATACCTGCTACCATTGGTTTAGGGCAATACGATACAGTGTCTGCTCTAGGATTGCCAATGCTATGCTTTGCTGTGGTTGTTTGTAAAATGCTAGTTGAAGGAATATTTCATGCCTGACTTAATATCAAAGTGTCATTCTTGATATATTTCTATCTTTGTTTTCTAAGATTGAAAAATGTGTCTTCGATAAAAACAATTTGAAAGAGAAAAAAAATAGGAGGATGATATTAATTTGCCTGTGAAGTGGTGCATCTGTACAACATACTAGAGGAAAACTGACATTTACAAGGACAAAAATGGCATTGAAATTGCCGACAAATTACAGCTCTGCCCGCTTTACTTCTGTTTCCAGAAAACAAAAGGGCGAGATTCCTTCACATATACCAAACCTGTAAAAAATAAATAAAACAATGTGAGGTCAACCCAAAAAATCCATGCCAGCCTCTTTATCTGAGCATGCAGCCTGGCAGGACAGGAAAGGGGGAAAGGGTGCGTGTACGCCCCTCCACTCTCCTCCCAAACCATACCAGGTCACATTCCCTTAACATAGGGGTACCTTACCAAGGCTCCTTGCCCTTAAGATGATGAGGACAAACGCCTCTTCCCCACAACCCTGGCCCAGTGGTTGTGGAGGTCTACAGGCAGGGGGCTTATCAGAGTCTGGAAGCCCCCTTTAACAATAGGGGGGCACCCCGATACTGGCTCCTCCCATGTAAATGAGTAAGGGGTAAAGAAAATGATGCCTGCATCTGCTGCTTCCTTAGCAACTATTGACAAATCAGAATCTCTCAAAGATAATAGCAGTAAAAATATTATATACGATCTCTCTCTCTCTCTCATATATATATATATATATATATATATATATATATATATATATATATATATACAGGGCTTTTTTTCTCAATCAATAGGTGCTGGAACTTAACCACGGCCCCACAAAACCCCTCCCCTACACACACCCTCCAAATCACATCAAAGAGTGGGTGTGTTCAGTCAAATTTCACGAAAACAGTAGGAGGGTCCTAAAGGGGCATTAACCACTTACCCCCCGGACCATATTGCTGCCCAAAGACCAGAGTACTTTTTGCGATTCGGGACTGCGTCGCTTTAACAGACAATTGCGCGGTCGTGCGACGTGGCTCCCAAACAAAATTGGCGTCCTTTTTTTCCCACAAATAGAGCTTTCTTTTGGTGGTATTTGATCACCTCTGCGTTTTTTATTTTTTGCGCTATAAACAAAAATAGAGCGACAATTTTGAAAAAAATGAATATTTTTTACTTTTTGCTGTAATAAATATCCCCCAAAAATATATAAAAAAACATTTTTTTTCCTCAGTTTAGGCCGATACGTATTCTTCTACATATTTTTCGTAAAAAAAATCGCAATAAGCGTTTATTGATTGGTTTGCGCAAAAGTTATAGCGTTTACAAAATAGGGGGTATTTTTATGGCATTTTTATTAATATTTTTTTTACTAGTAATGGCGGCGATCAGCGATTTTTTTTTCGGTATTGCGACATTATGGCGGACACTTCGGACATTTTTGACACATTTTTGGGACCATTGGCATTTTTATAGCGATCAGTGCTATAAAAATGCATTAGATTACTATAAAAATGCCACTGGCAGTGAAGGGGTTAACACTAGGGGGCGGGGAAGGGGTTAAGTATGCCTGGGTGTGTTCTTACTGTGGGGGGGGGGGGGGTGGCCTCACTAGGGGAAACACTGATCCTCGGTTCATACATTGTATGAACCGAAGAAAAGCATTTCCCCTGCTGACAGGAACGAGAGCTGTGTGTTTACACACACAGCTCCCGTTCCCCGCTCTGTACCGAGCGATCGCGTGTGCCCGGCGGCGATCGCGCCCGCCGGGCACACGCACGGGAGTCGGGGGCGAGCGGGGGGCGCGCGCGTGCGCCCCTAGTGGCGGCTAAAAGGTAGGACGTCCATTTACGTGGTCTCGCCTAGGAGAGCCACCTTGTGGACGTATAATGACGGTGCGGCGACGGCAAGTGGTTAAATACCAGGATTGCATTACATACAGAGTGCAGAGCAGTCACTTGTAAACACAGAAACCAAACTTCTGTGTTTACAAGTGATTGCGGTGAGCAGGCAACAAAGGGTCTGAGCGAGAGGTGGTGGAACTGAGTTCCACCAAGTTCCCCCTGAAAAAAAGCCCTGTATATATATATATATATATATATATATATATATATATATATTATCTCACAAAAGTGAGTACAGCCTTCACATTTTTGTAAATATTTTATTATATCTTTTCATGTGACAACCCTGAAGAAATTACACTTTGCTACAATTAGTTGCAAGTAGTGAGTGTACAGCATGTATAACAGTGAACATTTGCTGTCCCCTCAAAATAACTCTACACACAAACATTAATGTCTAAATTGCTGGCAACAAAAGTGAGCACACCCCTAAGTGAAAATGTCCAAATTGGGCCCAAAGTGTCAATATTTTTTGTGACCACCATTATTTTCCAGCACTGCCTTAACCCTTTTGGGCATGGAGTTCACCAGAGCTTCATAGGTTTCCACTGGAGTCCTCTTCTACTCCTCCATGATGACATCATGGAGCTGGTGGATGTTAGAGACCTTGCACTCCTCCACCTTCCATTTGAGGATGCCTCACAGATGCTCAATAGGGTTTAGGTCTGGAGACATGCTTGGCCAGTCCACCAGCTTTACCCTAAGCTTCTTTAGCAAGGCAGTGGTCAGCTAGGAGGTGTGTTTGGGGTTGTTATCATGTTGGAAAACTGCCCTGTGGCCCAGTCTCTGAAGGGAGGGGATCATGCTCTTACATAGTTACACAGTAGGTGAGGTTAAAAAAAGACACAAGTCCAACAAGTCCAACCTATGTGTGTGATTATATGTCAGTATTACCGTGTATATCCCTGTATGTTCAGGTGCTTATCTAATAGTTTCTTAGATGGCCCCCACTGAGACCACTGCCTGTGGAAGGGAATTCCACATCCTTGCCGTTCTTACAGTAAAGAACCCTCTACATAGTTTAAGGTTAAACCCTCTTTTTAATGAGTGGCTATGTGTCTTGTTAAACTCCCTTCCGCAAAAATGTTTTATCCCTATTGTAGGGTCACCAGTATGATCTTTGTAAATTTAAATCATAACCCCTTTCTCAAGTGTCACTTCTCCAGAGAACATAAGTTCAGTGCTTGCAACCTTCCCGCATAACTAATATCCTCCATACCCTTTATTAGCTTTGTTGTACTTCTTTGTACTCTCTCCATTTCCAGTACATCCCTCCTGAGGACTGGTGCCCAGAAATGGACAGCATACTCTAGGTGTAGCTGGACCAGAGTCTTGTAGAACGAGAGAATTATCGTTTTATCTCTGGAGTTAATCCCCTTTTTAATGCATGCCAATATTCTGTTTTATTTGATAAGGCCTAGGGAGTAATTTGTGACAGTAAAAAGTGTCAGGGCAGTTAGGCCCCTTTAGGTCCAGGGCAGCCCCCTACCCCCCCTAATAAAGGTTTAACCCCTTGATTGCCCCCAGTTAACCCTTTCACCCCCTATCGCCAGTGTCACTAAGCAATCGTTTTTCTGATTGCTGTATGTGTCGCAGGTGCTGCTAGGTAGCCAGTTATATTTTTAGGTTCGCCACCAGGTTTTTACAGCGACAGGTACCCCCATAAATTTTCTAATAAAGGTTTTAACCCCCTGATTGCCCCTAGAGTTAACCCTTTCACCAGTGATCACCGTATAAGTGTCACTGGTGAAGCTGGTTAGCCAGTTAGTTATTTAGTTATTTAGGTTCGCCGCCAGGTTTTTATATAGCGTCAGGTACCCCCATATATTCCCTAATAAAGGTTTTAACCCCCTGATTGCCCCCTAGTTAACCCTTTCACCAGTGATCACTGTATAAGTGTTACGGGTGACGCTAGTTAGTTAGTTTGCTGTTTATAGCATCAGGGCACCCACCGTATATAACCCAATAAAGGTTTAACCCCCTGATCGCCCGGCGGGTGATATCAATTACATTTTAGTGTTAGTCAGGGTCTGCATCACCCCAGGCAGCGTCAGGTTAGTGCCAGTAACGCTTACACCCACGTGCAAAGCATACACCCCCCTTAGTGGTATAGTATCCGAACAGATCAATATCTGATCTGATCAGATCTATACTAGCGTACCCAGCAAAAATGCATTGTTAGTGGAATCTGCCCAGATACGCGCTAGCACCTGCGTTTTGCCCTTCCGCCCAGCCCAGCCCACCCAAGTGCAGTATCGATCGATAACTGTCACTTACAAAACAAAACACAAATAACTGCAGCATTCGCAGAGACGGGCCTGATCCCTGCGATTGGTAAAAAAAAATTTTGGAAGCGTTTTCTACATTTGCTGACAGGTCAGGTGCTTTTTTACCTGTGAATCCTTACTAGTGTACCACTAAATTTAGAGCCCACAATGGCAAAGCGAATGTACACTAGTAAAGAGGCCTACAAGTTTCTGAGTCTGACAGATAGTGAAGAGGAGGTCACGCATCTGTCAGATTCTGGCTCAGAATACAACCCGGTAGAAGACAGTGGCTCCATGTCAGATAGCTCTGACGACGAAGTTGTGGTCCCTGCTAAGGCCAGGTGTACCCGACCCCATTCTGATGTTGTTGAGGAGCAAGAATTGCAGGACCCTTATATGGAGCAGAGAGCCAGTACTAGTGCCGCTATTCCTTCTGGTGAACTGGCAAGCACCAGCGGTCTAGTACACCCTGGTCGTTCATAAAGCTCTGCAGTATCACACGGTGACGTGGCGAGTCCCATAAGTGCAGTTCAAGCTGGCGAGGTGGCAAGCACAAGTAGTGTCCCGCTGCCACCAAGAAGAAGACAAAGACAAGCCCGTCGTGCCCATAGTGCCCTTCCTGCAGAATTTGCCTATCCTGATTGGGTCCCCACCACTTCTGCAGAACCCGTACTTCCCCCATTCACTGGCCAACCGGGTATTCAGGTGGAAACAGCTGATTTTATGTCACTTGATTGTTATTCGCTGTTTTTCACGGAAGATCTCTATAGATCTATTGTGGACCAGAGTAATTTATATGCTGGTAATTACATCAGCGCTAATCCCCAGTCCGTCCTTGCCAGAGAATGGAAACCACTTACGGTTTCCGAATTTAAAACCTTTCTGGGCCTTTGCCTCAACATGGGCATACACCAATTTCCTAAGTTGCAGACTTATTGGTCCACAAGTCCACATGACTATATGCCTGTGTTCTCTGCTTCCAAAGCCAGGAAACGATACGAGGCGATCCTGCGGTTCTTGCATTTCAATGACAATGAACTTTGTCGTCCACGTGGAGACCCTAAATACGACCGGCTCTACAAAATTTGGCCCCTCATAAACCACTTCAACGAACGTTTTGCAGCCTTGTTTACTCCCCATCAAGTTGTCTGCGTTGATGAGTCCCTAATTCAATTTTCTGGCCGCTTGTCTTTCAAGCAGTACCTTCCCAGCAAGCATGCCAGATACGGTATGGTGTGGGACTTGGTAACACCCTTATTCGGAAATGGGTACCCTTGTATGTGGACAATTATTACACGAGCGTGCCACTTTTTAGTCACTTGTTTGATCATCAGATTGGAGCATGTGGCACTGTGCAACCTAATCGCCGGGGCTTTCCCCAGTGGCTTGTAGATTCCCGTCTTAGGCTGGGGGAGAGAGCCCTTAGAAATCTTGAAGGCGGTGCTTGGTTTTCGGGGTCCTGTACGCAGGTAGGCTCCCAAAAAGTCCCACACATGTGGTATCCCCGTACTCAGGAGAAGCAGCAGAATGTATTTTGAGGTGTAATTCCACATATGCCCATGGCATGTGTGAGCAATATATCATTTAGTGACAACTTTGTGCAAAAAAAATCAGTTTGTCATTTTCCCGCAACTTGTGGCAAAATATAAAATATTCCATGGACTCAACATGCCTCTCAGCAAATAGCTTGGGGTGTCTACTTTCCAAAATGAAATGGGGTCATTTGGGGGGGGGTTTGTGCTATTTTGGCATTTTATGGCCTTCGAAACCGTGATAGGTAGTGAGGAGTGAAATAAAAAATTTGCGCCCTTAGAAATGCTGAAGGCGGTGCTTAGTTTTTGGGGCCCCATACGCGGCTAGGCTCCCAAAAAGTCCCAAACATGTGGTATCCCCCTAGTCAGGAGAAGCAGCAGAATGTATCTTGGGGTGCAATTCCACATATAACCATGGCATGTGTGAGCAATATATCATTTAGTGACAACTTTTTGTAAAAAAATTTTTTTATTTTTTTGGTCATTATTCAATCACTTGGGACAAAATAATTTTTTTAAAGGACTCAACATGCCTCTCAGCAATTTCCTAGGGGTGTCTACTTTCCAAAATTGGGTCATTTGGGGGGTTTTGTACTGCCCTGCCATTTTAGCACCCCAGTCATAAATTAAAAGCTGTGTAAATTCCAAAAATGTACCCTAGTTTGTAGACGCTATAACTTTTGCGAAAACCAATAAATATACGCTTATTGCAATTTTTTTTACTAAAGACATGTGGCTGAATACATTTTGGCCTAATAAATTTATGACTAAAATGTTGTTTATTTGATTTTTCTTATAACAAAAATTTGAAAATATCATTTTTTTTTAAACACCTCGGGTCCTTAGCCTGCATATTGGTCCGGGTCTTAAGTGGTTAAGAGAAAGTCTAAAGTTCGATCTTCACAAGCCAAGTCATGTATAAATTTGACTTGCATTATAAATACACATGATATTAAAAGTAAGAATATATGTTACATACATGGAATAAATGAAAAATAATGTTTATATTATCAATGACATCTTAGGTCAGAGGGAAAAATATGACTATAGCATCTGTTGATTTAGAGACTTTGTTAGAAGAAGAAAATATATAAATATATATGAATATGAGTTTACATAGAAGTGTTATAGAAGCTAACCAACATTATGAAAGATGTCAAATTGTGATTATAAAAGGATATTAATTAACCTGTACTTAGAGTAACACATATTCATCGAACACATATCAAAATGATTCATGTATCCACATTAATAATTATTTTGTGTAGATTGAGAGATATAACCTATGCATGTTTAGAAAAAAATGTTTTTAAAGATATACATTTATACAGGAATATAGAAGCATGTTATGCAGGAATCAAAAGTATACAAATTGTATTTTATGAAAAGTAAGCAGAATAAAGTTACCAGAATGTTCAATATATATATATATATATATATATATATATATATATATATATATATCGCTATATATATATATATATATATATATATATATATATATATATATCGCTCTATATATATATATCTATATCTATATTTATATATATATATATATATATATATACTGTATATATGAGACACCGGGTGGTTGAAAGTGATATTACTTGAGGATCTCAAAGTCCAGAGAACAGTTAATCATTAAAGTGGAGTTCCACCCATAAATATAACATTAGTAGTTTTAAAAAAATGTCATTAGTTCTTTAAGATTTTTTTTTTTTTTTTTTAGATGCCTTCAAAGTGTTGTTGCTAGGCAGAATAGTTAATCTTACCTCTTCCTGCACCTAGGTGCTTAAGTTTCCTAACCTACACCGCACAGACTCCTGGGAATGTAGTGGGTGTAACTTTCCAGGAGTCTGTGCACGCCCCAGTCTCGAAGAATCATGTGACTTGGACAGTACAGGTGCTGAAACCTGATCTGAAACCTATTACACTGCTTGTGCAGCACTGAGCCCACACTTAAGATGGCCCCAGTCAATTTCTATTTTATAAAGTGTCTAAATGCTGTAACAACCTAACAAAACGGACCTTAGTTTACAGACTAACTTTACTAGAATACATTAAGATTGTGTATTACAGGGGTATTTATATTTAAAAAGTGAAATTGTGGCCGGGACTCCGCTTTAAGTTGTCACTCAATAGAAACCAGACACTTTGTGACAGTAACTCCCATATCTGCAACCAACCTATGAGTTAAGGACACATACCGGTTGGGCAGAACTTAGTATACACTTTATAGTCTTATTGTCCTGAGGGGTACATAAATGGAAGAAAATTAGATGAGAGGGGAATGACTGAGGATGACTGGAGGAAAAAGGACCCATGTAGGGATGACTCAGGACTGACTCCGATGGGGAGGGGCACACTAGCACCATGCATGAGGACATATTCTTATCCCATGAAGATCCATAGAAAGCCACTGCAGCCATTTAACTCTGGTCACTTGCAAGTAGGAAATAGCCATTTTGGAATGGGTAATTATGTCATTTTGATTTTATCTTGAATCTATTGCTGTTCTCTAAAATATTGAAGTATTGATGTTGTTCTCTAAAATATTGAAGTATTGATGTTGTTCTCTAAAATATTGAAGTATTGAATATCTTGCAATTATGATTTATTCTCATTAATCAATAACTGGTAGAATTTTTTCTAAAGAGCACATTTTTCATTATATTTTTCTTTTTACATAGTTCCAATTTTATTGACAAAACAAACGTCCAATGTATTTCACATTGTTAACCACTTACTTACCTGCAGTATAGTAACGGTTGGACATGTGAAATAGACGTTCTGTTTCATTGTCATTTACACAAAGTTATTGAAACCACATTGAGAATTTATCATGGCACAAATGTCAAGTGTACTGCATGCCCATTTTGGGGGTATTTTTATTGATTTTCAAGTCATTCATGTAACGCAATTGGTATTTTAATTTTTATGTAAATATTCATATTTTTTTCAACTGTGATGGTGGGACTCTGTGCTATGTGAAAGGTTGCTGGTTTACGCCAGATTTTGGAGAGAAAGACACATTAATTGCACAGCTGTGTCTTGGGCTTTTTAGTTCTGACCTGACATGGCTCAAAGCCCCACCCAACAGACAGGAAGTCTGTTCCTGGGAATCAGGTGGATTCCCAATCCCTCTGAGAGGAGTCAGAGACGCTGCATGGGTGCAGCTAGAGCATGCATGTCTGCAGGAGGCAGATGTCGTTTGATGATTGAGCAGCAAGACGCTTATCAGGAGAAAGCTAGGTTTGTGCTTATCCCTAGGAAACTGTTTGTTCTGTCTGGTCAGGCAAGCCGGGTTGTCAACAGAGGTTGGTAACTGCTGCAACAGGCTTTAAATAGGGTACTGACGCCAGGAGTCACACCAGGATTGAGAATGGTTGAGATTGAGAATGGAATGAGAACACAGAGTTCTCATTGTTGTTGCTTGTGTGTGTGCTGGTGTGCGCGCCCGCACGCGCTCTGTGCTCCGTGCCTCTGCTGCAGGACAGGTCTGCCAGCTCTTCCACAGATAGTTCTCTGACAACTTCCTTCAAGCCTAAATCGCGTAACTTTCCCCCACTTCATACAAACCCCAATATTTGGGCCTTTGTTCAGCAAGTCACTTCAGAAATAAAAAATATGAATTTGTCCAATAAAAATGAATATAATCTTTCCTCCAGGCATCGGAAGGCTTTAAAAGATCTCCAAACACATTCAGGTTTGGTTATAAAGCCGGCCGATAAAGGGGGTAATGTGGTTGTCATGGGTGTCGGGGCATATGAACGTATGTGCCTCGACATCCTTGACAACATATCTTGGTATCGACCAATTTCTAGCACACTGGTGGATAATTTCATTCATGAATATCGTGCTATTATTTTCAAGGCCTATTAGGATGGTACTATCGACCAGCCTACCTGGAATTATCTGGACACCAAAGATCCATAGACACCGACATTTTACTCTTTACCTAAAGTTCATAAATCTCTGGTTCACCCTCCCGGTCGTCCTATTGTGTCTGGCTGTCAGGGATTGACTGAGAATGCGAGTGCTTTGGTTGACAAATACTTGCATCCTCATGTCATTTTACTGTCATCTTATGTTAAAGATACTATAGATCTTCTTCGCAACATTCATTGAAAATATCTTCCACCTGGCACTTGATTGGTTGCATTAGATGTGGAATCTAATTTATAATTCCATTCCCCACAAAAAGGGTATTGCTACTATTCGGACGAACAAGTTTCGTCTTCTAGTTGTTACAGCGAGTTCGTCCTTCGGCTGCTTGAATTCATCCTCACCCGAAATGTTTTTTATTTAGCACCTCCCACTTCCTCCAGGTGCAGGGAGTGGCTATGGGGACCATTTGTGCCCCGTCTTACGCTAACCTGTACCTGGGGGGGTGGGAGAGGCAACTTTTTTCTAATGATTGTTTGTCGTCTCTGTTACAACATGTGATTACATGGTCAAGATACATAGACGACATCTTGATTTTATGGTCGGGCACTAGGGATGAGCTCTTGCAGTTGACGGACGCACTCGCTGTAAATTACTTTAACCTAAGTTTTACTATGGAATGTAGCCAATCGCATATCAACTTTCTCGACCTGAGGATTCATATTGACCAAGAGGGTAGACTCCATTCTTCCCTTTATCGCAAGCCTTCAGCTGGCAATACTGTATTGCACGCAGCCAGTGCACACCTCCAACCTCTCCTCAACAGCATTCCATATAGCCAGTTTCTTCGGCTTAGAAGAAACTGCACTTTAGACTCTGATTTCACTAAAGCAGCCAATGAATTACGTGACAGATTATTGGTTCGGGGATATAGTCGATCCCTTTTAAAAAAATCATTTAACAGAGTCGTCAAATTAAATAGAAAGGATTTAATCCATTCAACTAAAATACCCAAATCAAATGCATCTGTTCGCGTAATAACTACATTTTCAAAACAACATGACCAATTGAACACTGTTCTTAAAAAATGTTGGCCCATTTTACTGGCTGACAATACTATCAAAAAAATGATCAAATCTCACCCAGAAATACCTTACCGTCGTGCTCCTTCCATCATGACCAACTGATATCTAGTCATTTTTGTCCTCTACCTTTTGAGCAACCCTTACAAACAGGCACTTTCCCTTGTGGAAGATGCGATGTTTGCGTTTTTTTATCCATACCCTAGAGACGTGCCTCTTCCCACTGGATATGTTCACAACATCAAAAACCGTGTAATCTGTAAAACTGTTGGTGTGGTATACCTTGCCCTTTGTCAATGCGGATGTTTTTATGTTGGCAAAACCAAAAGACCATTCTTTAAAAGAATTATGCCCTGTACTCACGATCGGTCCATTCGATTAAAACGGTCTGATGGATTTTTTCATCGGTTAACCGATGAAGCTGACTGATGGCCAGTCTTGCCTACACACCATTGGTTAAAAAACCGATCATGTCAGAATGCGGTCACGTAAACCACGTACGACGGCACTATAAAGGGGAAGGTCAAATCCAATGGCGCCACCCTTGGGGCTGCTTTTGCTGATTCCGTGTTACCGCGTGTTAGTAAAAGTTTGGTTAGAGCCGATTCGCGCTTTTCAGTCTCCATGCTTTGCAGATCGTTTTCTCGGGTTCAGTTTGTGCTTTTGGGTTCGTATCTGTCTTTCAGTGCTTGCAGTCAGGTCGTATCTGTTTTGAAGTGCGTTCCTGTCCGCTGGATTTCTGTTTTTCAGTTTGTTCTTTACAGGCCTTGCTGTACTTGGTTGCTTTCTGTTTTAAGTGTTCTGCCATCATACAAGTGATGCAGAAGGTATATATTAAGGTAAGTTGTCTCCTTTCACATCACAATCTATGTCTTTAATGTATGCTAATATCTTGTATTTCTTGCATCATTCCCTAATTACGATGATTGTAATATGCTGTGAATGTCTCCTTTGTCCCCATGCATGTTGTAAGCTTTGAATGATCCATTTTTGGCCTACATGCATATTTCCCTTCACTAACCTGTCCAGCATGCTATCCTAGGCCCAAACACACCTAGCTTAGTCTGTTTCCAACTTGTTTTTTGTCTGCACCATTGTAGTTCTGCCCCCCCCTTAAAATGTTTAATGGCCCATCAGAGGGGTGAGGAGTCTGATAAGTGGGCCTATTTTAGTTTTGGCATGAAATTCTCACTCCACTAATAAATGTTATACTGATGTTGGACAAGGATGTCTTTTGTATTGTGATTGCAATGTTTATGTGCCACAGTTTCCTTCCAGGCCACAGGAATGGCAGACTATGGCTTCCCAATTGGCCCAGCGGTGGGACTTCTGTAACTGCGGAGGGGCAAGAGATGGAAAACACGTCCACATGGTGCCGCCACCCCGTTCGGGGTCATACTATTTCAACTACAAAGGTTTTCATAGTATTGTGTTGATGGTGGTGGTGTCGCCACAGTACGAGTTTTTGTATGTGGACGTGGGGAGGAACAGCCGGATGTCCGATGGCGGAGTATTTGCGCAGACAGAGTTTGCCCAATGTCTCCAGACTGGTGGCCTGGCACTGCCATGGGATGAAGACAATGTGGAGGGACTCCCTTTCGTGTTTGTCACGGATACGAAGCGTTCGGCCTGGGACCACACCTCATGAGGCCGTTTCCCCAGAGAACACTCACCCCGGAGAAGAGGGTTTTTAATTTCCGGCTGGCCAGAGCCCGGCGGGTTGTCGAGAATGCCTTCGGGATAATGGGCAGCCGGTTCCGCCTGTTCCAGACAGCCATACACATAGCGGAATATAAACTGAACACTATCATTTTTACCTGCTGCATTTTTCATAATTATTAGCGCAGGCATTCAGAGACCTACCTTTCCAACATTGGGCCTGAGGCCAGACAATCATCTGAGAACCTGACTGGCCTGGACACTGGCCGTACTGGCTTGGCCCCCCGAACTGCTCGAGATGCCCATGATAGATATGTTGAGTACTTCACGGGTAGGGGGGCCATTGTTATGCTAGACCATATTACTAAAAAAAAAAAAAGACAGAGGCGCATGTCCCAGCTGGAGGAGGAGTGTATTCAGGTCATTAGGGAGGCAGCTTCCATCATGAGGGCCCCCCTTAACCCTGTTGAGGGCTACAGCACCTACCTTGCTGACCAGCTGCAAAAAATGGATGAGCGACAACGGGCCCTGGCAGAGGATATTTTTGCTTCTGTGGTTCAGAGGGGAAGAAGGGGCCTGCTGACTGAGAACACACAACTCAGTGACCCGGCCCAGTCTCCTCCACCTGCTGCCACATTCTCACCACTTGCAAGGGGCCGTGGAGGGAGCCGTGGAAGGAAGGCTGCAAGGAAGACCAGAAAGTAAATCCGTGACTTCAAGCTGATCTGCCAGAAAACGGAGGTTGTTATTGTAGTACCACAGCTTGGGGTCATGTATGACATCTGCTGCTGTGTCTGATTTCTGGGATTTGGGAAGCACATTGTGACCCAAATTAGAGGGACTCCTCATGTTATTGATTTTGTTGTTGATCATGGTGGAATGTGGCTTTGGGCTCCAAAGTGCTCAATTGTTGCCCTTCATGTTTAATTTGTTGGTCCAGAATAAATGGAGATTTAATTTAAGTTAAATACTTGTCTATTGTGTTTTTCTGGTGAATAGCCATCAAACATTACAGAAATACAATGGGCCTGATTTACCAAGCCTTTACTCCATGACTCATGGAGTAAAAGCAGGAGTAGCAGCCGTTTGGCCATTTACTAAAGAAATACGCTGCTAGTGCAGTGTATTTCCCTAGTTACTAATGTGCTCCGTGCGCCCAGGAGAGGGTGCATTGTGCACCAGTACAGACCTGGCGCACGGCACATTAAACTGTAAATTGCGGGGGTTTGGGCGGGAGTTTATTAGGGGGGGAGGTGGGGGGATGCAGGGGAAGTGAAGTGACATGTGTTTTGAAGTGTTTGGCGGGCCGAATTGAAAGGGAAAGTGTTTTTTGAAAACAGATCCCCGTACGCTTGCACAGTGCGCCTGAACCTCGGGAGGTTCATTTGCATACTGGGCATGCGCAGAGAGAAAAGTCAGGGATTCCCGTGCGCCTTGTCAGTACGCCGTGAAAATCTTGGTAAATACCAAGCGGCGTACCCGTGATTGCGCTGCGTGACGCGGCGCACGGGAATCTCCGAGCTGTTTTCAGCCATGAAGGGGAACTCGGCGCCAAATTTCAAACTTGAAATCGGCGCGGGTCCCCCTTCAGGGCTACATTAGGCTCTTAGGCTTGGTCCGGAACGTGAGGGGTTAAACCCGCGCCGATTCGGCGCGGGGGTCCCCCCCAGATCCAAACCAAGCCCTCATCCCAAGCATGCAGTCTGGCCCGGACAGGAATGGGGGAGGGGACGAGCGAGCGCCCCCCCCCCTCCTGAGCCGTACCAGACCGCATGCCCTCAACATGGGTGAGTGTGTACTGTGGGGGAGGGGGGCACTGCCCCCCCACCCCACAGCACTCTTGCCCCCATGTCGATAGGGACAAGAGCCTCTTCCCGACAACCCTTGCCATTGGTTGTCGGGGTATGCGGGCGGGGCTAATCGGAATCTGCGAGCTTCCTTTAATAAGGGGGCCCCCAGATGCCGGCCCCCCACCCTATGTGAATGAGTATGGGGTACATCGTACCTCTACCCATTCACATGGGGGAAATGTAAAGTAAAAAAAACACCACACAGAATAAAATATTTTATTAATCTGCTCCGGAGCCCCCCCTTTCTTCTTTAGCTCTCTTAGAAGGGGGGGTTTCTTCTCTCCCGATCTTCTGCCGGGACCCTGGGCTTCGGTGATTTCTGCCGGGGGAGGGCGCCATCCCTCGGTCCTCTCCGGAGCCTTCCGCCGGATGCCCCCACCCCATTTAAGCTCTTTTTCATTAGGGAGGGGCATCCGGACTTCGGGGTCTTCTGCCGGGGGATGGCGCCTATCCCCCGGTCTTTCCGGTGCCTTCCGCCAGGGTTCCGGTGGCAGATTAATAAAATATTTTATTCTGTGTGGTGTTTTATTTTACTTTACATTTCCCCCATGTGAATGGGTAGAGGTACGATGTACCCCATACTCATTCACATAGGGTGGGGGGGCGGAATCTGGGGACCCCTTTATTAAAGGGGTCTCTCAGATTCTGATAAGCTCTCCGCCCGCATACCCCGACAACCAACGGCCAGGGTTGTCGGGAAGAGGCTCTTGTCCCTATCGACATGGGGGCAAGAGTGCTTTGGGGTGGGGGGGCAGTGCCCCCCTCCCCCACAGCACACACTCCCCCATGTTGAGGGCATGTGGTCTGGTATGTCTCAGGAGAGAGGGGGGCGCTCGCTCGTCCCCACCCCCATTCCTGTCTGACCAGACTGCGTGCCTGGGATAAGTGCTTGGTTTGGATCTTGGGGGTGACCCCCACGCTATTTTTTTTGCGCGGGTTTAACCCCTTATGTTCCAGACCAAGCCTAAGAGCCTGGTATGCACCTGGAGGGAACCCACCTTATTTTTTTTTGGGGGGGTCTGGAGTTCCCCTTCATGAACAGCGATCTGTCATTTACACATGTCAGTCCCCCCCCTACAGTTAGAACACACCCAGGGAACATATTTAACCCCTCCCTCGCACCTAGTGTTAACCCCTTCCCTGCCAGTGGCATTTTTTGAGTAAGCAATGCATTTTTTACAGCACTGATCGCTAGAAAAATGCCAATGGTTCCAAAAAAGTGTTCGATGTGTCCGCCATAATGTCGCAGTACCGATAAAAATCGCTGATCGCCCCAATAACTAGTTAAAACAACAAAAAAAAAAAAATTGTAGACGCTATAACTTTTGCAAAAACCAAACACTAAACGCTATTTGCGATTTTTTGGAACCAAAAAGATGTAGAATACGTATCGGCCTAAACTGAGGGGTTTTTTAGTTTTTTGAATATATATTTTTGGGGATATTTATTATAGCAAAAAGTAAAACTAATTTTTACATATGTGGGCGGGACTTACGCAAGTCCCGCCCACATATATAAACATCGTTCAAACCACACATGTGAGGTATTGACGCGTGCGTTAGAGCGAGAGCAATACTTTTACCACTAGACCTTCTTTGTAACTATAAACTGGTAACCTGGAAAAAAAAGAAAAAGGTTGCCTATGGGGATATTCACGGAATTCATTTTGGCCCCATTGCAGGAGTGTTTCCAATAGTAAAGCGTGACATGTAAGGTATCTATTTACTCAGTGTAACATCATCTTTCACATTATCCCCAAAAATTGGGCTCACTTTTGTGTTTTGTTAATTTTTAACCACTTGAGCCCGGACCATATTTCTGGTCAATGACCGGGCAAGTTTTTGTGATTCGGCACGGCGTCGCTTTAACTGACAATTGCGCAGTCGTGCGACGTGGCTCCCAAACAAAATTGGCAACCTTTTTTTTCACACAAATAGATTATTAAATGTGCGTGTTTACTTCTGTCTTTAACACCTCCCCTTCAGGCTGGAAAGCATCAGATCAGGGGAAACCAAAAAAAAAAAGCTCTCATTCCATTGCAGCTTGGTTCCTACATGTGTGATGAACTGAGCATGCTCAAACACTTAGAAAAAAAATATCCTTTCTTTTTAAAAGGTGAAAAACACTCATTGGATGCTCATAGAGCGTGGTTTGGATTAATTGCAGGTGTGCCCAATTACAAGCTCACCCAAACTAGAGACTGCAATTTGTTCATGTGATTCCAATTGCTTCATTACTAGCACTGTTATAAAAAGCTTGGATCGATCAGTCCTCAGCTGCCCTCAGAAGGGGCAGGCTGGCAGAAATGCTGCTGCTAAACACAAATGTGGTTTGTTGCATGGGTTTTGTTTTATTTTGCCAATGGTTTTGGTTTCTTTTTAAATGATGTTCACTTTGATGTATTTGTCTATGTGGCCTTATTTTATGAAAAATGTGTAAAGCTATGGTTATTTAGAATTTTGAAATGTATTTTTGTTTGTTTGTCTTTTTTTGCTTTCCTTGTTTTGTTGACCAATAAAAATTACTTTAAAATTGTTAAGTTTGTCTTTTGTTACTTTTTCATGCTACATATGTTGACAGCTGCAGCTGAACTAGGTTTGGGCCTAACACATTATGTGTGATTTTTGTCTAAGCTTCTTTCCTGGTGTGTAATCATGAAATGTTTGCCATGTTTATTCTCCATGACTTTAAAGACAAAAACTGGTAAGTATTTTATTTATTCTGCAGTGGTCCTCAGCCCTCAAGTACCCCCGACAGGACATGTTTTGGGGATTTCTCTTATCAAGAATTGCTGTCCAGACTGTATTTTAAAGCACATGTGCAAGATGAAGGAAAACCTGCAAACATGGCCTGTGGGGGGGGTTTGCTATTGGTGGACAGGCTTGACGTGCTGATTTACAGCACTGTGCTTAAATCTAGCGCAAGGCAATCCTATTCAAATTGTGGGTGTTTGAGGGAAGCCAAGTGAGTGTTAGAACCCCTGCTTTGTGTTTTTTTATTTTTGTGTTGAGCTTTGTGTCCCTTTTCTTAAAATTGGCTTCACTTCCTGTCACACAGCTGAACAGGAAGTGAGGTTAAAACCCTACCAGTGTCATTTCTTGGGGACACAGGTCAATCTAACTAGTGTCCCCATTAAGCAAATTGCACTCCAGCACTGCTGTGTACACCCCAAATCATGGGTCTTCAAACTACGGCCCTCCAGTTGTTCAGGAACTACAATTCCCATCATGCCTAGTCATGTCTGTGAATGTCAGTGCATTACAAGGCCTCATGGGATGTGTAGTTCTAAAACAGCTGGAGGGCCGTAGTTTGAGGATCCCTGCCCCAAATGATTATTTAGTTTGGGGTTTAGTAAAGGCAAAGCCACTCTGCAGTACAAGCATAGTTGCTGAAAATCAGAGAGGAAGCACTGATGGTTTTAACATCCAATCCTGTAGAAGCAAAGTTGTTTTGTTTTCTTTCTTCCTTGCTTTGCACTTATAGTGCAAAGTGGATTTGCCTTTAGTCAATGGACCCCAAAGTCCAAGATCCCTAATAATTTGGGGTGTACACAGCAAAATGCTAGAGTGCAATTTACATAATGGGAAACTATTTAGCTTGATCTGTGTCCCCAAGAAAAGATATTAGTAAGGTTTTACCCTCACTTCCTGTTTGGCTATGTGACAGGAAGTGAATGAATTAGAAAGGGTGAAGACACCTCACAAATGTTGTCACTATCAGGGGTGCAGACATCCCCAAAAAATGAGCAGATAATACTTATTTGCAAATTAATAATTTTTTAGTTAACATTGGGTGGGGTGCTCTAACGCACACATTCCTACATATTAGCAACGCTCTATCCTGGCCTATTGGCATGGTTATATTTTTTGGGGCTCTCAATAAAACTCTATGAAATTTGTGCTTAAACTAGAACCAGGGGCGGACTGACAACTCATGTGGCCCCTGGGCAATAGAAGATTATGGGGCCCCTCTGGCTTACAGATGACCACCACGCCAGGAGGTAGTGCAGAGGCGGGCAGCTAAAATCTTGGGATCTTCACATTAAAAGCATGTCATTTTCGGACATATCAGGGACAGATCTAAAAAAAACACAGATTTTTACACACTGTCCCTGGTTTTACTGAGCCTGGCAACCCGGATGGGGCCCCCTAGTGGCATGGGGCCCTTGGGCAGTGCCCGAGTGACTCAATGGTCAGTCCGCCCCTGACAAGAACTATAATCAACAAGTTTTATTTTCTTTAATTTTGGATAGAGTGAGGGAGGGTTATAGGCCCTGTCAGTTTATTTTGTATTATCTGTGTCCAATTGGGGAGATTTGCCTTCACTTCCTGCCCCATAGCCAAACAGGAAGTGAGAGAAAAACTATGCAAATTAACCACTTCCCGCCCAGCCTATGGCCGATTTACGTCCGGGAAGTGGTTACACAATCCTGACAGGACGTCCTGCAGGATTTCATGCCGCACGCGCCTGTGGGGGCACGCAGTGCGGCGATCGGTGATGCGGGGTGTCAGTCTGACACCCTGCATCTCCGATCTCGGTAAAGAGTCTCTCACGGAGACGGAGACTCTTTACCACGTGATCAGCCGTGTCCAATCACGGCTGATCACGATGTAAACAGGAAGAGCCATCGATGGCTCTTCCTCACTCGCGTCTGACAGACGCGAGTATAGGAGAGCCGATCGGCGGCTCTCCTGACAGGGGGAGTTCGCGCTGATTGTTTATCAGCGCAGCCCCCCCTCGGATCACCACACTGGACCACCAGGGATGCCCACCCTGGACCACCAGGGTGTGCAAAAACAAAAAAAATATAGAACAAAAAAACAAAAAGCAATAAAAAATAAGAAAAAAGATGCCAATCAGTGCCCACAAATGGGCACTGACTGGGAAAATCAGTGCCACCCCACAGTGTCCATCAGTGCCACCCCACAGTGCCCATCCATGCACAGTGCCCACCTATCAGTGCCCACCTGTGCCACCCATAAGTATCCATCAGTGCCACCCATAAGTGCCGCCCATCTGTGCCGCCCATGAGTGCCCATCAGTGCCGCCTATGAGTGCCCATCAGTGCCGCATAGCAGCGCCGCCAATCAATGCCACCTCATCTGTGCCGTCAGTACTACCTCATCGATGTCCATCAGTGCCATCTCATCGGTGCCCATCAGTGCCGCCATATCAGTGCCCGTAATTGAAAGAGAAAAACTTATTTACAAAAAAATTAACCTAAAAAAATAAAAACTTTTTTTTGTTTCAAAATTTGCAGTCTTTTTTTAGTTGTTGCGCAAAAAAAAAAAACGCAGAGGTGATCAAATAACAACAAAAGAAAGCTCTATTTGTGGGGAAAAAAGGACGCCAATTTTGTTTGGGTACAGTGTTGTATGACCGCGCAATTGCCATTCAAAGTGCGACAGTGTTGAAAGCTGAAAATTGGCTTGGCGGGAAGGTGCGTAAGTGCCTGGTATGGAAGTGGTTAAGGGAATCCAGTGCCCCCCCAGAACTAGTGTGTGGGTCCCCTGAAAATTACTGGGCGGGGTTATACAAAAACAGGGTGTGACCTTGACAGGAAGGGGTGGGTCATTTTTCTATTAGGAGGTGCAGATATGTAGTCAGGCCTAGGGCAGAACCAAACCTAAATATACTACTGCATATTAGGGCTTATTTAGACCGGAACCGATTTACAGCGTGTTTTTATATTGTGGGAGGAAACCCACGCAGGCACAGGGAGAACATGCAAACTCCATGCAGATGCTGTCACGGGCGGGATTCGAACCAACGACTCTTTTGCTGCTAGGTCAAAGTGCTATACACTACACCACTGTGGTGAACGAACATGATTGCAGCTGAAAGCATGAGAACTTTTATTTTTTTTTTCAATACCATGCTTTCCAGCCTTATTGACCCCGCCTCTCTCCATAAAGAGGACCTGTCACACACTAGTCCTATTACAAGGGATGTTTACATTCCTTGTAATAGGAAGAAAACTGATCATTTTTTTTAAATTTTTTTATTTCAGTGTAAAACATTATAAAACTAAATAAAAATAAATAAGAAAACCCCAAAAAAAATTTTTAAAGCGCCCCGTCCCGACGAGCTCGCGCACAGAAGCAAACGCATACGCGAGTAGCGCCCGCATATGAAAACGGTATTCAAACCACACAAGTGAGGTATCGCCGCGATCGTTAGAGTGAGAGCAATAATTCTAGCCCTAGACCTACTCTGCAACTCAAAAAATGCAACCTGTAGAATTTTTTAAACGTCGCCTATCGAGATTTTTAAAGGGTAAAAGTTTGATGCCATGCCACGAGCGGGCGCAATTTTTAAGCGTGACATGTTGGGTATCATTTTACTCGGCGTAACATTATCTTTCACAATATATAAAAAAATTGGGCAAAATGTATTGTTGTCTTATTTTTTAATTCAAAAAAGTGATTTTTATCCAAAAAAAGTGCGCTTGTAAGACCGCTGCGCAAATACGGTGTGACAAAAAGTATTGCAATGACTGCCATTTTATTCCCTAGGATGTCTGCTAAAAAAAAATATATAATGTTTGGGGGTTCTGATTAATTTTCTAGCCAAAAAATTGTGATTTTCACATGAAGGAGAGAAGTGCCAGAATTAACCCGGTGGGCAAGTGGTTAAAGTACTCATGGCTATAAAGAATAGAGTCATTGCTCATTAAAAAAAAAAAAAAAAAAAGGGGGTCCCTCCAAATTAAATTACCAGGCCCTTCAGGTCTGGAATGGATATTAAGGGGAACCCCGCCGTAAAAAAACCCCCAAAAAATGGCGTGGGGTCCCCCCAAATATCCATACCAGACCCTTCAGGTCTGGTGTGGATTTTAAGGGGAACTCCACCCCAAATTGAAAAAAAAAATGGCGTGGAGTCCCCCTAAAAATCCACACCAGACCCTTATCCGAGCACGTTGACCTGGCCGGCCGCAGAAAAGAGGGGGGGACAGAGTGCGGCCCCCCCCCCTCTCCTGAACCGCACCAGGCCACATGCCCTCAACATGGGGAGGATGTCCCCATGTTGATGGGGACAAGGGTCTCATCCCCACAACCCTTGCCCGGTGGTTGTGGGGGTATGCGGGCGGGGGGCTTATCAGAATCTGGAAGACCCCTTTAACAAAGGGGACCCCCAGATCCTGGCCCCCCCCCCATGTGAAATGGTAATGGGGTACATTGTACCTCTACCATTTCACCCCAAAAAAAATGTCAAAGTGTTAAAAATGACAGTAGCCGGTTTTTGACAAATCTTTTAATAAAATCTTCTTTTCTTCTTTCCTTCGGGTTTCTTCCGCTGCTTCTTTCTTCTCGTCCACATCTTGCCCGACGTGTTCTTCTATCTTCTCCGTCCGTCCTTCAGCCTTCTGGTCCCGCATCTTGCCCGTTGTCTTGTCCTGTCTTCTTCTCCGTCCGCCTCCTCGTCCGCATCTTGGGTCTTCTGCGGTGTTCTTCTCGTCCCCGAACCCAGCGTTTGAATTTGATTTGGCCGCCGTTTTCCCGCTCCTGGGACCCGCCCCCCTCTGACGCCACAAGTAAACTCCTTAGAAGGTCATGTGCGTCAGAGGGGGGCGGGGTCACATGAGTGTGACACGGCGGGAACTTCTTCTCCGGGCGGCGCGATTGAAATTGAATTCCCCTGCTGTGTGACGCTCTGCGACCCCGCCCCCCTCTGACGCACATGACCTTCTAAGGAGTTTACTTGTGGCGTCAGAGGGGGGCGGGGTCACATGAGTGTGACACGGCGGGAACTTCTTCTCCGGGCGGCGCGATTGAAATTGAATTCCCCCGCTGTGTGACGCTCTGCGACCCCGCCCCCCTCTGACGCACATGACCTTCTAAGGAGTTTACTTGTGGCGTCAGAGGGGGGCGGGTCCCAGGAGCGGGAAAACGGCGGCCAAATCAAATTCAAACGCTGGGTCCGGGGACGAGAAGAACACCGCAGAAGACCCAAGATGCGGACGAGGAGGCGGACGGAGAAGAAGACAGGACAAGACAACGGGCAAGATGCGGGACCAGAAGGCTGAAGGACGGACGGAGAAGATAGAAGAACACGTCGGGCAAGATGTGGACGAGAAGAAAGAAGCAGCGGAAGAAACCCGAAGGAAAGAAGAAAAGAAGATTTTATTAAAAGATTTGTCAAAAACCGGCTACTGTCATTTTTAACACTTTGACATTTTTTTTGGGGTGAAATGGTAGAGGTACAATGTACCCCATTACCATTTCACACAGGGGGGGGGTCAGGATCTGGGGGTCCCCTTTGTTAAAGGGGTCTTCCAGATTCTGATAAACCTCCCGCCCGCATACCCCCACAACCACCGGGCAAGGGTTGTGGGGATGAGACCCTTGTCCCCATCAACATGGGGACATCCTCCCCATGTTGAGGGCATGTGGCCTGGTGCGGTTCAGGAGAGAGGGGGGGCCGCACTCTGTCCCCCCCTCTTTTCTGCGGCCGGCCAGGTCAACGTGCTCGGATAAGGGTCTGGTGTGGATTTTTAGGGGGACTCCATGCCATTTTTTTTTTCAATTTGGGGTGGAGTTCCCCTTAAAATCCACACCAGACCTGAAGGGTCTGGAATGGATATTTGCCGGGAACCGCACGTCTTTTTTTTTTTTGGTTTTTACGGCGGGGTTCCCCTTAATATCCATTCCAGACCTGAAGGGCCTGGTAATTTAATTTGGGGGAACCCCTACACATTTTTTTGTTTGTTTTATGAATGAATCCCTTTAGAATTGTCAGAGCCGACAATTCATTATAGCCGCGTGTGAATTTTTAAATGACTTTTTTCCTTCTGAATGTCACTTTGTGCAGGGGGAGTTCTAAGTGCGGGAAAAATGCGCTATTTCACATGCTGACATTACACCCCCCCTAGGTACGAAATTTAAAGGAATATTTCACTTTTATTGTTTCACTTTAAGAATTATTAATTTCACTGCTCCCGAAAAAACGGCCGTTTTAAAAAATAAAAAAAGCATTGATACATGTTCCCTGGGGCAGGACTGAGGTCCCCAAACACTTTTTAGGACAAAACTTGCAGATTAGCCTTTAAAATGAACACTTTTGATTTCTCCCATAGACTTCTATAGGGAGTTCGGCGCGGCTTTACATATTAGTTTCAATGCGCCGGCTGCTACGCTGGTTCATGCGCCCAATTAAGCCTCCACCCGGAGTACTAATTAACGCATGAACCAGCGCAGCGCACAGAGCATAGTAAATCAGGCCCATTGTGTAATTAACAAAGCACACAACCTCCTTGCGGGGGTGGTGGGGGGGTTGTTGTTGTGATAACTTGATATAAAAAAAACTGACATTTAAAAAAAAAAATTGTTGTGATAACTTGATAAAAAAATAAAATAAATAAATAATAAAAAAAAAGATGTGGAGTACAAAAAAATATTTTGGAGATCTGTCTTTTTAAAAAAAAAAAAGGATTATTCATGAGATCACAAGCCAAAAAGAAAAGAAGTCAGTATGGGAGAAATACCATTAGCAAAACAACGTCTTTATTCTAGCAATAGAACGAAGAAAAAAATGCGCTGCAATAAACGAGGCACTCATTTTAAAAATGTAGAATCTGCCATCTCCATAACGAACGCTAGTTTTACCAGAACGAGCGCTCCCGTCCCCTAATTTAGTCTGAGCATGCGTGGATTTTTAACCGATGGTCGTGCCTACTAACATTTATAACAAGTTGGCTTTTTTTTAACCGATGGTTAAATAACCGATGGCACCCCCACACGATCGGTTTGGACCGATGAAAACGGTCCATCAGACCGTTCTCATCGGTTTAACCGATCGTGTGTACGCGGCCTAAGAGATCATATTCTGCCCCTCTTTAAAAGGTTAACTACTACCGCATTAAACCGACATGTTGGTTGCCAACATGGTTTTGATGCGACTATGGTGCGATTCCACGCCCTTGAGCATGTGCCATCACATGTTCGTTGGATTGGTATAGATTCAACTCTCTTACAGTTAGAGACAAGATGGATACACAGCCTAGACGCTGTTAGATATCCAGGATTTAATGAATATATTAGCTATAAGTCCTTTTTATGATTTTGCTGGTGTAGTATTTATATATGCCGTTCTGCACATTTTCTGAGATTTCTTTCGGATAGTCCATGATTTTTGTCCCTCTGTCCTTGTCATTTGTTTTCTCTTTTGCTCACTAACGTGATGGTCCCTTATCACCCATGGATCCACTTGGTTGATGCTTGTGGTCCCCTGTGTATTTTCTTCCCTTCCCTCCCTCACCTTCCCTGATTCATTTTTACTTGTAATGTGTAATTCAATATTGCTATTTACTCTGCTTTTTCTCATTTTCTGTACAATATTTATACGACTGACATTATGTGTAGCTATCACTAATACTCAATGTAAAATTAATGTTTATTTATTATTTAATTGTGCTTTTTACAAAGTTTCACTCTTGGCTCTCTTTCTCTTTAGGTGTTCGTTCATCACGGATCCTTTCTTTATGTACACCGGACGTGTGGTCTTAACCACATGACAGTCTTTATGTGCCTGCTGTTGCCTGCCTCTTGTCTGATGGTGATTGATGTTGCGCTGTAGGGGCGGCATCTGGGCTCCTTGCCGTGATTGTACGGACACCCAAGGGCTATGTTGTCTATTGACACATAGCCTGCCTTCTAGCCATGCCCTGTGTCCTCCCCTCCTGCTCTAGCACTCCTTGCCTCTCCCCGATTTGCTGACTGTCGGCTTGCCCTCGGGTTGACTGCTCGCCGTAGTGCTGCGACTCGCTGACGTCACGCCGCATGGCATTCTGGGGATTGTAGGCGCAGGTAGGCGTGCGCGCATGCGCAGTGGCTATTTACTGTCCGCAGTTGATCAGGTGACGCTTGTCACTGATCAGCTGGGGGGCTATTTAAACTGACTCAGCCAGCATTTGTTTGCTGGGGAGCCTTGGTGGTGCGCTGCTGCCTTATTTACTTCCACCATAGGTAATTTTTTAATTTGGCTCTGCTATTGGGATTGACCTTTTGCTGTTGTATACAGGTCTACCACCTACTGCTATTTATTTGTCATTGCAGGACTCTATTCCCATTAGCATTGCTAATTTTGTTATGATTTTCCATAGGATTGATTGATATCTCCCTGTTTAAATCTGTGGGCTGTCTTGACTGGTGCAGTCAATCTACCCATTGATTAATTGGATATTTCCTTTTTTATGGAAGTTTTATCAGCGCCCACCTATTGAACTCTACAATTTCTTTATAATAGGTACGTATGGAGGCTATGTTAGCCCTTACTTAGGGATACTATCCGTGAGTTATTATCTCATGTGATTTAAACCCCTAACTAGTTTTTGAAACTTGTGCTTTCTTTTAGTTTGAACTATTAGCCCCCTGCAATCACAATAGTGCTTGGAGATTCCAGGCTGTTGCCTTGCTGTGCGGTATCTAACCTCGTTTTCTGACTTGGGGTAGGTACGGCTTTCTTTATATTAATAAGGGGGGTGTAATGGCGCTTGCAAGCATAAGTGATTAAAAATGAATTAATAACAGCATCTATACATCAATAAAAGGGAAGTACATGCATCCATCCCCTGCTGGGGTTAAATATGTTCCACTCTGGGTCTTGACCAAAAATACCACCCAGCATCAATAATATAATGCGGAGGGTAATAACGAGTGAATTAATAGTCCCGTGAACAAACGTGCCAAATGACAGCACAATGTTGATGAGGTGATAAGGATCACCATATGGGGGTTCCAGATATTATAAACAATAATCAGATATCATAAATATAATTTACAATCAACAAGTCCTCAAAGTGCTTCATCCAAAAAAAATGTGCAAATGTGCAACAAGTCAAATTAAAATATATGATAATCGGTGAAAATAAAGTCCAAATTCTTGAAGAAATATTCAATAAACATGCCGGGGTGATAAAAACCCAATGCAAAAAAAACCTTCAGTGCAAGTGTCCCATGCGATCCATCCAAGGGATCAGACAAAAAAATGTGTCAATAAAGTAGAAAATAAAATATATTAAAAATTAATAATAAATAAATAAATATAAAAAATATATATATATAAGATACAGAATATAAGTGTCCAGTGCACAATCGTGCAGAAGTGAATTAAAGTCCAAAATATCAATTAAAGGTAAAGTGCATATGTGCTCCACTCATAAATAACAAATCCACAGGTATTGACTTCAGTGTAAGATGATGAAATGTGCCCACATGCTTGTGAACACAAACGCCCGGCTTTCCTCAGTGTGCAGATGTTAATACCAGCCTCTTACCTTAATAAGGCTTTTTTCAAGCCTATAACAATTGCTGCTCAAGAAACGTAATGATCCACTCCAGAAAGGCTCACATAATCACAGCGATGGCTCTCAAAATAAAGCACAGGGAAGCCTCCATAGCATAAAATCATTTAACACGTTTAATGCAGTAAAAAAACAAATACACTCACAGACAGTGCTGTTAAGACAGCGTGTGTAGTATCATGTGTCTCCGCTCTGCGGCCGCAAGCGGATGACGTCACCAGCAAACCCTCCGAGTCTTCACGCGTATCGTGACAGCCGACGTCACTTAATCATAGTTTTTTTTTGCATTGGGTTTTTATCACCCCGGCATGTTTATTGAATATTTCTTCAAGAATTTGGACTTTATTTTCACCGATTATCATATATTTTAATTTGACTTGTTGCACATTTGCAAATTTTTTTGGATGAAGCACTTTGAGGACTTGTTGATTGTATATTATATTTATGATATCTGATTATTGTTTATAATATCTGGAACCCCCATATGGTGATCCTTATCACCTCATCAACATTGTGCTGTCATTTGGCACGTTTGTTCACGGGACTATTAATTCACTCGTTATTACCCTCCGCATTATATTATTGATGCTGGGTGGTATTTTTGGTCAAGACCCAGAGTGGAACATATTTAACCCCAGCAGGGGATGGATGCACGTACTTCCCTTTTATTGATGTATAGATGCTGTTATTAATTCATTTTTAATCACTTATGCTTGCAAGCGCCATTACACCCCCCTTATTATTATCTGTTACCAGTGCGTGAGCACTATTAGTCGTGGCTGCTGCTTAGTTAATATTTTATATATTACCGTATTTTCCGGCGTATAAGACGACCCGGCGTATAAGACGACCCGGCGTATAAGACGACCCCCTAATTTTCCAGGAAAAATTTTGATTTTGGGATATACTCACTGTATGAGACTACCCCCTTCTTACTGTCTTTCTGGAAGCTGAGGGGGAGCCAGAACCGCTGACAGAAACAGGCTTTTTCAAATCTCACTGTGCCATTACATTCCTCACTGTGCCATTACATTACATGCCCAGACTGTGCCATTACATTCCTCACTGTGCCATTACATTACATGCCCAGACTGTGCCATTACATTCCTCACTGTGCCATTACATTACATGCCCAGACTGTGCCATTACATTACTCACTGTGCCATTACTCACTGTGCCATTACATTACATGCCCAGACTGTGCCATTACATTACTCACTGTGCCATTACATTACATGCCCAGACTGTGCCATTACATTACATGCCCAGACTGTGCCACTGTGCCATTACATGCCCCCACATTGCCATTGTGCCATTACATGCCCCCACATTGCCATTGTGCCATTACATGCCCCCACATTGCCATCACTTGCCCCCACTGTGCCTGAACTTGTTGCCCCCCCCCAGTGCAATAACACTCACTTTTTTTCCCCAGCGCTGACAGTGTCCCATGCTGCGATCGCGATCGTGAATGATTTCAAAGCCGCGCCTTCACTGCAGAGTGTTCTGTGATAGGATGAACAAAAATCTTCCCAGCAGCGCCTCTGTTATGTTTCCCGCCTATCACGGACGTCTTCTCATCTCGTCCGAGGATGAGAAGGCATCTGTGATAGGAGGAACAAAGAACAGAGGCGTTGCTGGGAAGATTTTTGTTCATCCTATCACAGAACACTCTGCAGTGAAGGCGCGGCTTTGAAATCATTCACGATCGCGATCGCAGCATGGGACACTGTCAGCGCTGGGGAAAAAAAGTGAGTACTGAGACTGTACCCGGCGTATAAGACGACCCCCGACTTTGGATGCATTTTTTTGCATCCAGAAAGTCGTCTTATACGCCGGAAAATACGGTATTTCATTTTTTATTTTATTTTATCTATTTATTGTGCCCTGGGTAGGTTGGTTTGCGCATTAGTTCCCCCCTTTTTCATACGGCTTTCTTTATGGCACTTGCTCTGTCTTGTTGGTTCTCCCACACTTTGGATCCGTTTTGTCCGCATACCTTTTGACAGATTTATCCTTGTTTTGAAACGTATATTATGTATATTTATTTACTAATTGATTATGTTTTTTCAATAGACTGTAATACATTTACTGATTGACCCTCACACCCCCTGAAGAAGGCAACGATTTGCCGAAACATGTCAGGATTTTATGATACAATTACTTTAAATCAGTATCATTCATTTCTAGTTTACTCTCCATGTTTTTAATCAATTTATATATTGAATAAAAAAATTGTCTTTAATTTTGTTTCAAATACCTTTTGTGATTTTTCCCTGGCACCGTTATAATCCTCCTATCCTTTTCACAACCTTATACTATTCTATAAGGATGAGGTGCCGGATCTAATAGAGGACACATCAACCACTTCTTTTTCAAATTTTTTGAATTTATTCTCTCTTGAGAAGAGGAGATTAATGGGGGATATGATCAACATGTATAAATATATAAGTGGTCCATATAGTGAACTTTAAGGTCATCACAGAGGACAAGGGGGCACTCTTTATGTCTAGAGGTAAAAAGTTTTCATCTCCAAATAAGGAAAGGTTTCTTCACGGTAAGAGCTGTGAAAACGTGGAATGGACTCCCTCCAGAGTTGGTTCTGGCTAGCTCAGTAGATTGCTTTAAAAAAAGGCCTGGATTCTTTCCTTATTGTACATAATCTAACTGGGTACTAACATTTATAGGTAAAGTTGATCCAGGGAAAACCCGATTGCCTCTCGGGGGATCAGGAAGGAATTTTTTTCCCTGCTGTAGGAAATTGGATCATGCTTTGCTGGGGTTTTTCGCCTTGCTCTAGATCAACTGTGGATGAAATAGTGTATATATGGGATTGTATGATTTATTTTATTTATTGGCTGATCTAGATGTACTTGTGTCTTTTTTCAACCTGACTATGTGGGGTTAAGAAACTTTATTTTCTGTTACAAGTTTCCTGGCATCAACTATTGTTGCGGTAATTAGGTTTAGTTGATAAGCTCTCACTTTGTTAAATCACCTCCAGAGTCCAACCTGCTATGTACCAGGAAGGAATCCATTGTTTTCTTGTGTTTGATTGTTTATTTATTTTTTATAAAGTAATTTTCAACGGGGACTCCATACCTGTCTAGGGGGAAGGTTTTTGTGTATAAATGCTGTGTTGTTTGTTAATAAAGTCAGTCATGTTTTACTCCAACACTGGTTCTGTCTGATGCATGGGGTAAATAATCGAATATACTGGTCTTGTCTGGTAATTAGGGAGGTTTGGGCTGAAATCGCTATATTCTGATTCCAGAGTGGAGCAAGCTGTAGTTTGGCTGATGTTTGGCAGAGATACACAGTTGGAGTGTCAGAATTTCATGTACATTGGTGGTTAGTGAAAGAAAAAGTCTTCTTCATTGGTAGTGAGTGTGAGGAAACAAACCCCCTGGTGATTAGTGGTAAGAATGTTGAATTATTTTACCTGACCGCTAGTAAAGAATAATTCATCCACCTGCTGACCATCAGTATAAGGGAAATTAGGACAGAAGGAAAATGACCCAGAGGCAGTTTATAGCAGATCCACTGCCCACAGTCAGCTTAGGTGGAAGAGCCCTCTGGAAGGCTCCCAACAATATTATTGGGATCCACCCAGCTGCCTGAATGAAAGCTGGCTCCGGGTCTCAGTTTGCAGCCAAAGCCAGCTAAGTGAGCGCTGGAGGGACAGAGTGGAGAGCAGTGACAGATAGTCAGACCAAGACCTGAGTGATCAGTGCTCATGTGATTGCTCAGTTCTCTATCTTAGAGCCAACATGGGATGCACGCAGCATAGATTTTTATATAACCCAAACTTCTCCTTTAAGTCAGAACATGCAAACATTTCTCTTATATCATGGGCCTTAAATCAGATATGACAAGTTACGTTTTTGCGCACATATAAGTTAGCAATATTGTTATCTGATTTGGAGAATAAGCCTTTTTTTATTGAAATGTTTTAATAGATTGAGATTTAGTGTTAAGACCAGTTCTTTCTGTTCAGTCAGGTCCCAGAATACCAATACATGTGTGTAGAAGTTTTCCGTCTTTCAACTGGTTATGAGTTCAGGTACAGCTATGACTCGTGTTCATTGTTCTCTCATGGTTTATTATTTAAGCATTTTTAAAGGGTATCAGAATGTAGAAGAATGTAGAGAAATGTCACCCTTTATTGTTCCAGAAATACATTTATGATGACAGAGACATCGAAGATGATCACTGGAAGACAATTAAATGATGTATATACAGAGTCATTTACTTGAGGTCATTGTTCATTGGTAATGTCCCACCGTCACACTACATATTTTTTTCTCTCATTCAAATAAACTCAGTCTTATTAATCCACTCTATTAATTGCATTTTGTCTTGGAAAATATCTTCCCTGAACAATCTTGTTTTTGTTTCCCCCCTTCACAGTTTTTTTTTAAACCTTACCTGAATATAATGCAAGTGTATAAATTAGTCCACTGGCGATCTCATCAAGCTTTGCATATGTTTCACTTACTTATTTCCTTTCAGCTAATCAAAATCTTGTTTTGCTCTACAGTCAAGAAGTTCATCACAAGTTATAGTAACTTTTAGTTTACACATCCTGAAATATTTTGCTTCCATTGCATAGGCATCCTAACAAACTGGCACATTTCACCAAAAATATGCCTTTTTTAGTGGTTTTTTGCCTTCCACAAATATTTGCCTGAATGGTTCAGTGTTTGACTTGTTTGCACTTTTGCTACATCTTAGCAATAACTCTTCCTGTACTTTCACTACCTTTCAGTAAATATTCTATTCTCTTTCTGATGGATGTTTTGTTGGCTTTGTACTGTTTTTTCGTAAAATCTTTTTTGTTGACCTTTAATGACACAATTCACCCATCCCCGTGTTAAAAAGAAAAGTTAGTCAGTCCTTGGCTGTTTCTGTACAGTCAACGACTGATCCTTCATAGGTACTGTTTCCACCCCTGAGTATTTTGGCACCACCACCACGGGGCAAAGTTCCAGTAAATGCTTCTTCTTGGGTCCTCTTAAGACTGAGTACCTCTGCCTGAAGCTTTGCTCTTCCCTCTTGTTCCTATAGAATGAAAAAAAATGTTACCAAAGTCTGAGTTCACTTTTTATCAGTTACATGTTTGCTGTACATTCTCCATTTATATTTTATAGCCTTTTTAAATTTCTCTTCATATTTCTTCATTTCTTTTTTTTTTTTTTTAGGCCTATCAGCTTTAAAATGTTGCTATCTGCCAGCAATGATATGTGCTCATAAATTACCCAGTATTTTTGCAGTTATGGTGGCAACAGAGCACACAAACCTGCCTATCACTGCAATTCATGCATTAGTATGCGTCATTGAAGCTTCAAGAAAATAGCAGTGCATGAAAATAACTTTAACCACCTGCCGTCTGTGCTATAGCCGAAAGATGGCTACAGTGCAGATCTTAATTGCATGAGCACGCTCTGTGATTAACGAGTCAATGAGATCAGGTGATCACAGATCAGAGAAAGAGGCCGATCCTGGACACTTACCACTTGATCAGCTGTCAGCCAATGACAGTTGATCACGTAATGTAAACAGAAGCTCATAATCAGCTGAGTAAGAAGAAAAAACAAGTTGATTACCAGCTTTTGTCAGATGGACATCGGTCCCATACACAGAGAGCCACTGCTGCTATGCAGTGCTCGTCAGTGCCACCTAACAGTGCATATCAGTGCTGCCTACCAGTGCACACCAGTGCCACTTACCAATGCCCACCAATGTCACCTACCAGTGTCCATCAGTGCTGCCAATCAGTGCCTCAGCATCAGTGCCACCTATCAGTGCCACCTATCAGTGCCCTTCCGTGCCACTTATCAGTGCCCTTCAGTGCCGCCCAACAGTGCCCAACAGTGCAACCTATCAGTGCCCATCAGTGCTGCCTCATCAGCGCACATCAATGAAGGAGAAACATTTTATAACAAACTATAAAGCAGATTTTTTTTGTAGCTAAAAATAAAAAAACAAGCAGTTATTAAATCCCACCAAAATAAAGCTCTATTTGTGTGGAAAAAAATGCTAAAATTGTAGTTTAGGTAAAGTGTTGCAATTGTCATTCAAAGAGTGACAGCGCTAAAAGCTGAAAATTGGCCTGGGTAGAAAGGGGGCTTAGGTGCCCAATGAGCAAGTGGTTAAAGTTGTTGTAAACCCTCAGGTACACTTTCACCTACAGGTAAGCCTAAATTAAGGCTTACCTGTAGGTGCTTGCAATATCTTCTTAACCTACACGGTTTAGGAGATATTTGCAAAAAAGACTGTACCGATGTGTATGGCGCATTTGCGCCATAGACAACGGCACAGGCGCACTGAGCATGCCGTTTTATGAATGGGGTAATGCCGCATGCGCAGGAGTGACATCATGCGCCGTCACGCGACTTCCGCCAGTCACAGAGCCGGAGTTTGCGAACCCTGGAAGAAGAGGGGTGAAAAATGGCCACTCGCTACTAGCAAGGAAGACCGGGACTTTGCTGGCTTCTCCTGCAGGTAAGTGACACACAATGGGCTGCTATGCATAGTAGCCCATTATGCTTTACCTTTGCAGGGAAACAAAGAGTAAGTAAACCCATCAGTCTTACTTCTTCTTTAAAATGTATGTTGGGGCAAAAACATGTGCAATACATCTCTGCAATATAAACATATGGGGCTAGATTAATGCAGAGCCGCGCATAATTATGGCGCCGCAGCGTATCGTATTTACGCTACGCCGCCGTAAGTCAGAGAGGCAAGTGCTGTATTCACAAAGCACTTGCCTCCTAAGTTACGGCGGCGTAGCGTAAATGGGGCCGGCGTAAGCGTGCCTAATTCAAATGGGGATGAGGGGGCGTGTTTTATGCTAATTATTGGTGACCCGACGTGATTGACGTTTTTCCCGAACGGCGCATGCGCCGTCCATGGAATTTCCCAGTGTGCATTGCTCCAAAGTACGCTGCAAGGACGTCATTGGTTTCGACGTGAACGTAAATTACATCCAGCCCCATTCACGGACAAGTTACGCAAACAACGTAAAATTTCCAAATTTTGACGCGGGAACGATGGCCATACTTAAAGCGGTGGTTCACCCATAAAAACGACTTCCCCCTATTACACTGCCCCCCCGCATTACAATAAGAATATGCCATTAATTTTTTTTTGCCTGCTGTACATACCTGGGTACAACTATTCACTATTCACAACTATGTCCTCCGGGTTGCGAGTCCCGCGGGAGTGGGCGTTCCTACCATGGCGGTGATTGACGGTTTGACTAAAAAATGAGCTCCCCCCGTCGCGTAAGCAGCGTCATGATTGGCGGAAGGAGCCGAACGGCGAGTCGGCGCTATACTGCGCCTGCGCATCGCAGTTCGGCTCCTTTCGCCAGTCGTGACGCGGCTTACGCGACGGGGGGGAGCTCATTTTTTAGTCAAAACGTCAATCACCACCATGGTAGGAACGCCCACTCCCGCGGGACTCGCAACCCGGAGGACACGGGTGAATAGCTGTACCCAGGTATGTACAGCAGGCAAAAAAAAATTAATGGCATATTCTTATTGTAATGCGGGGGGGCAGTGTAATAGGGGGAAGTCGTTTTTATGGGTGAACCACCGCTTTAACATTGCATGCGCCTCCTAATAGCAGGAGTAACCTTACGCCGAAAAAGCCTAACGTAAACGACGTAAAAAAATTGCACCGGGCGTACATACATTTGTGAATCGGCGTATCTAGGTCATTTGCATATTCTACGCCGAAAATGACGGAAGCGCCACCTAGCGGCCAGCGCAACTAATATACGACAGCGTAGATTCAGAGTTACGCCGGCGTATCTACTGATACGCCGGCGTAACTCTCTCTGAATCGAGCCCATGGTATTTCTCATAAATAAGCTGCAGGTAAAGAAAAATACCTGTTGATCTATCAGAAATCCAATTCATTTAGTAGATTTAATAAAGGCAAAACAGGCTTTGCAAGAAAATTTTCCCCAAAGCTTTGTGAATGAGGAGAAGCTTAAGAAGCTTTCAAAGAAGGTCATGTGCAAGGAAAAAAAAAAAAAAATTATATTTTTGCATGCAAGTGACATAATAATGGAAGTTAACAGAGCTTCACCTCATTTACCAAGCTCACCCCAATGTTATTATATAGGGGCTTGTTATCCCCCTTTTGAGCGATAAAGTTAAAGTGTTCACCTTTGCAGAGAAAATGTAAAGGTGATCTAACACCATACATTATTCTCCATCAGCATTTCTAGGATAGACCAGATGGATTCGGATTGGTCAGCGCCGTCACATTGATGGCACTGACCTAACAAAATCCATCTGGTCCATCATGGAAGTGCTGAAAGAAGAGTGGGGATTTCAAATTCCCAGACCACTAGAGAATGCTGTGGGGGCGATAGCTCAGCAAACATGAGCACACATGTATGTAAACACTAATTGCGCTACACATGGTACACTGGGTTGTAGCCTGAAATTAAAGCGGGGGTTCACCCTATCGACAGGAAAAAAAAAAATTTTTTTTCTTTTACCTTTAAATCAGGCACTGTAGCGCGAGCTACAGTATGCCTGTCCCGAATTTTTTCCCCCCATACTCACCTTGTAGTCGTCCATCGAAGATACCGGGGAATGGGCGTGCCTCTGGAGACGGAGGATGATTGACGGCCGGCTCTGGCGCGTCACGCTTCTCCGGAAATAGCCGAAATAGGCTTGGTCTTCACGACGCGTGCGCATAGCCTGTGCGCACGCGCCGTGAAGAGCCGAGACCTACTCCGGCTGTCTTCGGGGAGAGTGACGTGCCAGGGCCGGCCGTCAATCATCCTCCCTCTCCATAGGCACGCCCATTCCCCGCGGGAGCCGAAATCTACGATGGACGACTACGAGGTGAGTACGGGGTTAAAAAAATCGGGACAGGCATACTGTAGCTCGCGCTACAATGCCTGTCTCGATGGTAACATCATGTGGGTCAGGGTGAACTACCGCTTTAAGACAGACACAGATTTAGTTTTTTCCTGCTGTATTTACTCGTGCAACTTATAACATCCAAGTGAAAGATATAGCATCAAAATGTCAGAGTTGGGAAAAGGATCACCCCCTTGTGTTTTGTTGAAACACCTTTTGCTTTAATTACAGTCTTTAGTTTGTTGGGATATGTCTCTACTAACTTTTCACATCTAGACTTTGCAATATTTGCCCACACTTCTTTGCAGAACTGCTCAAGTTCAGTAAAATTTGATGGTGACTGTTTGGTGAAGACTACAGTCTTTAAATTATTCCGCAAATTTTCAATGGTGTTTAAGTCTGGGCTTTGACTAGGCCATGAAAGGACATTCACCTTTTTCTACTGTGTGGTCATTTTTGCTTGCAATCTGCTGCCTCCCAGGTTATACCCATCTCCTGTTAAAAAAAAAAAGAAAAACACCAGACTAGGATTGCCACCTTTTCTTCAAGACAAACCCAAACACTTTAGCAGCGCACGGCATGGCACCCAAACCGCGGCACGATTTTGCCACCATTGTCACCTGACAAATCGCGGCAAAATCAGGTAAACAGAATTGTGGGATGCCTGTCACCCAAAAGAAGTTTCACTGCACAATTGGGGTGCCATTATCCCTATGCCCTCCTATTACAAATCTTCTTCCTCTACCAGCACAAATCCTTCTTCCTCCAATACCCCCATGGCAGCCCACAGGTGGTACCACTGGGCCCCAGCACACAGGGGGGCCTGGACAGCAGGGGATTGGAACGGCGAGCATGGGGGGCAATTACAGAGGAGGGGGGCAATTACAGATGAAGGAGGCCAATTACAGAAGAGGGGGGAAATTACAGAGGAGGGGGAAATTACAGAGGAGGGGGGCAAATACAGAGGTGGGGGGAATACACTCACTCTCCATGTAAAAGCTGTAGGCATGTCAGTCTTTGAAGTCTGCTGTCCCATTCTCCCCTCCGATCCATGCTGCCGTTTTACTGAATTGCTGGAGGAAACAGAGAGCCGTGGGAAACTCATGTGAACTGTCGCACTGCGATCATCGAGTCACTGAGACTCGGTGGATCACAGATCCGTGTAAGGAGCCGTCCTGGCCCCTTACCATGTGATCATCTGTCAGCCAATGACAGCTGATCACATGATATAAACAAAGGATCGGTAATCAGCTTTTTTTTCTTCTCACGCTGCCAGCGTGAGGAGAAAAAAACGATCACTGGCTTGCTCACAAGGTCCCGAAGAGGAAGGAGGCACATCTGCCTCCACTGTGCCAAAAAATACTGCCTGCCAGTGCCACCTGCCACAGTGCCCTCAGGGCCACCTATCAATGCCCACAGTGCCACCCATCAATGCCCACATGTTCCACCTATCAATTCCCACCTGTGATGCCAATCAGTGGCACCTAGTAATGCTGCCTATCAGTACCCATCACTGCCACTCATCAGTGCCCATCACTGCCACCTATCAGTGCCTATCACTGCCAACTATCAGTGCCACCTATCAATGCCACCTATTAGTGCCACATCTCAGTGCCCACCAGTGCCACCTGTCAATGCCCTTCAGTGCCACCTCTCAGTGCCGCCTTATCGGTGCCCACCAGTGCCACCTTATTGTTGCCCACTAGTGCCGCCTTATCGGTGCCCATCAGTGCAGCCCATTGGTGCCCATCAGTGCAGCCCATCGGTGCCCATCAGTACATCCTTATCAGCGTACATCAATGAAGGAGAAAAATTATCCGTTTGTAAAATTTTATAACAAAATATAAAAAAATATAAATATGTTTTTAAAAAACTGTCTTTTTAATTTTTTTAACAAAATATAAAAACCGCAGAGGTTATTAAATATCACCATAATGGCTCCCACGGTGTAGTACCAAAAGTTAATTTATTAAAAATGTTTTTAAAAAACATGCAGTTCAGAACACCAAAAACAGGTTAGCTCCAAGACAGTAGCGTAAGCTGAAATATGGCAGAGTAAACAGAGCATAGGTTTCACAGCGTGCGTCCTAGATGCGTTTCACCCGATGCTCTCAAAATCCGGAAGTGACATAGTTTGCGTGGCTCCGCCTTACGCATTTCATGATAGACGTTGATTAAAGCAGTCGCAAACTTCTGTTTACTCTGCCATATATCAGCTTACGCTACTGTTTTGGAGCTAACCTGTTTTTGGTGTTCTGTACTGCATGTTTTTTAAACAATTTTTTATAAATTAACTTTTGGTACTACACCATGGGAGCCATTATCTCTCTTTCTGCATGAGGATTAATAAGTGTATCTACGACTGCCTTTAAAATCCCGGACATCGAGTGAGAGCCTGCAGTTCCTGTGATTGGAAGGAGCAATCGCCTGAAGCCACCAGGATCTGAGCTTATATGCAAATTACCCCTGCTCGGGTTAGAGAAGCTGGTGAGTGGGGACCCATGAGGGGGAGCATAAAAGTCACCTGCTAAATACCTGCCACAACAAGCACTAATCACATTGGAACTTCTTGAGGATTGTCCCATATATTTGATATGTAAATGCTTGGACGTGGACACTGTTTGGAGTAGATCAGTGTTTCTCAACTCCAGTCCTCAAGGCGCCCCAACAGGTCATGATTTCAGGCTTTCCATTGTTTTGCACAAGTGATTAGATCAGTTTCACTGCCTTAGTAATTACCACAGCCATTTCATCTGAGGGAAATACTGAAAACATGACCTGCTGGGGCACCTTGAGGACTGGAGTTGAGAAACACTGGAGTAGATCCACACGGACAGTGTACTGAACTATATCATCATACATGTGGTTTTGTTGACTGTTGTCACATATCAATGTCACTGGTTCATCAGCATTTATGTGGTTTTGATTATTGCATTTGAGTTTTCATTATTGCTTTTTTCACATAGATATATTTCTATATATTTTGTTTAATTTTTTAACTGAATTATTACTCACTGTTATTTTTTAGTAGCCTACGTATTGGCACTGGGAGGAGAGCAGACCTCTCATGTGCTAATATTGTGATTTGCTATCATACATGCTCTGTACAAGTAGGCACACTCAGTGACACTTTTTTTGTACTTCCATATCACCATTGAGCACTGGGTGTTCACAGTGGCAGCTGGTGCTCAAAATTTTGGCACAGCCACTGTGCCATCAATTCACACCACTGTGCCATGCCATTAAACGCAGCCACTGTGCCATGCCATCAAACGCAGCCACTGTGCCATCAATTGTCACCACTGTGCCATGCCATCAAACGCAGCCACTGTGCCATGCCATCAAACACAGCCACTTGTCCTCCCTGCAAAACCTATATACATATATATACACAGCCAATTGTCCCCACTGTGCCTATTGTCGCCACTGTGCCCATTGATGTCACTGTGCCCTTTGTCGCTGCTGTGCCCTGTAAAATGCCCCCCCCCCCGCCCCGGCACTTACCTTTACTGGAGTCAGCCATCCACGTCCTCGACCCTCGATGACGCTTCAGCCAATCAGGTTACCGGCAGCCAGAACCGGCCAACCTGATTGGCTGAGACGCCTGTCAGTCTTATCCAATGAACACACCCCCCGCGTGTTCCGAGGATAAGCTTCCGGGGACCCGAAGGCTGTACTTCGTACAGCCAACCAGCTGCCGTTATTCAGCTGGCTGGCGCTCAACATCCAGCCAGCTGAATAGTGGGCGGCAGCAAAGACAATAACATAGATTTGTGCAATGCATGAATCTATGTTATTAGACTCAGTGGCGGTGAGAGCCAGAGGGGGCGGCGCTCCAGCGACCTCTATGGACAAACCGCCACTGGGTGTTCAACTGATCACGAAGTTAGGGACCTGAGCTCCGTAGGACTGTCCACATAGGAGTATTTGTCCCCACAGTGTTGGAACTTTTATTTGCCACAATAATTTTATCTAGCCACAGGGGGGGGGGGTACTATCATACAATTTCGACTTTGGGATTTTATATATGTGACCCCGTCTAGCTTGTCTCTACATATTCAAAGCGAGACCTGTTAGACCGTAGCGCCACCACCCCCATTTTTAGCTGAGTCCCCAGGTGACCCTCAAGAAGGAACAGTAAAAAGAGAAGTAGGAACAGAGAACAGAAGGGAAAAAAGAGAAAACATTCAGGCCAGGATCCTCCTGGCTCCGAATAATGTAACATAAAAATGCAGTGTATTACTAGCATACAATAATAAAAGGTCAAATATCCCAGAGCTTGAGCTCTGAGTGTGGAGGAGTCTTGACCAAACCCAAGTAATGGGAAGAATATGTGCAGTGACTAATGTCCACAAACGGACCACTGAGAAGCCACCGCTAGGAGGAAGAATCAACTGGCAGTAAACAGCAAATTCTAAGGTCACACAATGAGGGGTCATTGGTTTCAGTGTTAGTTTTCAGCCACACAAAGCGTTCACCCAAATTACAAACAGGGCTTCTTATGGCTTTCTTTCAAAAATGTCTTTCTTCTTGCCACTCTTCCATAAAGACCAGATTTGTGGAGTGCACATAGTTGTCCTGTGGACAGATTCTCACACCTATCATTTTCCTTCTACTTCACAATTATGTGCCACTTTGTGTTGGTCTATCACATAAAATCCCCCAAAAATTAATTGACATTTTTGGATGTAACATGACAAAATTTGGAATATTTTAAGGCACTGAGGTGGGAGAGAGGAAAACCAGGGAAAATAAAGTTATTCCTCTCACCCCTCTAAAGAAAACCCATCGAGGAAGGGTCTGAATGAAATGTTAAGGCCGAGAGGCGAAGTAGCTTGTAGCCTAAAGATACATCATTGTTTACATTGGAGAAGGAGTTTGTTCCAATCTCCTCCCCGTAGTCCAGGGTGAATGCGATCAAAAGAAATAGGAGCTGTATTTTGGGGAAAATGCCCCCATGTACAGTACTGACATGTCGGCCCAATGGGAGTTCTGGGTTTGAGGTATGCATGCTGGAAATATGGAAATAAGCTCTCCTCCAGAACTCCAATTTGGTTTTTCCAACGTACAGTAGTAGCACATAGACAAAATGTGTTTAGTTCCGGATAGATTTGTTATGTTACTCATTTTGTTTTGTTGATTGGTTTCGGAATTTGTTTAGTTTCAAATTTGCAGAACGATTCGAATTTGGATCGGTCGAAAAATTATCGACCGATTCAAATTCTGTGTGAAAAATAACTGGTATAGAAGGGAAGACAGCCACTGTGTCCTGACTCATCAGCTGTCAGCCTGCTGTCAGGTCCTTTGGGTCAACATGGAGTAGATGCTTTGACTTTGGGCCACCCCAAAGCACCTTATGCCCATGTTGATGGGGACAAGGGCCTCTTCCCCACAACCCTGGGTGGTGGTTGTGGGGGTCTGCGGGCAGGGCTAGCTTAACAAGGGGGCCCCCAGATCCCACCACCATGTGAATGAGTATGTAGTACATAGTACCCTTACCCATTCACCAAAAAAGTGTAAAAAGTGAGAAAAGACACAACAAGTTTGACAATTCTTTTATTAAAAATCAAAAATGTAGATTCATCATCAATCACGACACCCGTCACACCCGAAAAAATAAGAAAACAAATCTTGCATCTGCAGGAGTGACTTCATGCGGCTCCGGGCCAATCACAGAGCCAGAGTCCGCGGTCCCAAAAGGAAGAGGGGCGAGAAGATGGACACAGCCTGCACAGGGGACAGTGCTGGATTCGTTTGCAGGTAAGTGTCACATAATGGGCCCATTATGCTTTTAATTTGCAGGGTTTGCAGTGAGCAAAAGAGGAAGTAAAACCCATCAGGGTTTAATCCCTCTTTAAATAGCTAAGGAACAGGGCCACCCAGCGACTTAACCGGGTGGCCCTGACTTCATGTGATGTCATCGACCAAGACATGCTGGGTCATTTTAGGTCACTGCATGACATCATAGTTACTTAAGAAGTTACATTTTTAATAAAGGAATTGTCAAAAACTTGTGTTGTGTCTTTACTCACTTTTTAGGTGAATGGGCCCCCTGCTCCAAAACACCCCCCGATGTTGAGGTCATGTGACCTGGTATGGTTCAGGAGGGGGGTGGTCACTCGTCCCGTCCCTTTTTCTGACCTTTCGTGCTGTATTTTCGGATAATGGTCTCATATGGATTTTGGGGGTGGGTCTCCACAAGGTTTTTTTTTTTTACATTTTGGCATGGGGGTCACCTTAAAATCCATACCAGGCCCTGAAGGCCTGGTATGGATTGGAGAGGACCCCACACAGTTTTTTTTCCTCTGAATTTTCAGCTGTCGATGGGGAAGCCCGTTGACAGCTGATGAGTCATCAGTTAAGGAATACAGGGGCCGGCTTCCTGGCCTGTTCCTTAACAACCAGATATTCTTCACACAGAATTTGAATCGATAATTTATTTGACTGATCCAAATTCGAATAGTTCCCAAAATTTGGAATTTGTTAGAAAATGAATATACAAAACAAAATTAAATGCATTTCAGTCAAATACACCTGAATCTCCAAATAACCAAAAAATTGTAAAATTGATATTCAAATTAAAAAGAATTGCACTTGTCCAATCACATATGAGGAGATAGATGACTCCCTCTGTCCTACAACTGCCATAGTGTTTAGGCCTATATTTTTCTCTATTTGTTAGTCTACAGGATTTATTGGTGTTTATATACAGTTGCAAGAAAAAGTATGTGAACCCTTTTGGAATGATATGGATTTCTGCACAAATTGGTCATAAAATGTAATTTGATCTTCATCTAAGTCACACCAATAGACAATCACAGTCTGCTTAAACTAAAAACACACAAATAATTAAATGTTAGCCCTATAAAAAACACACACCAGTTCTGGGTTTGCTTTTCACAAGAAGCATTGCCTGATGTGAATGATCAGAAGACCTACGATTAAGGGCCCTTTTCACACTGGTGCGTTTTTGCCGCGTTTTTGCGGTAAAAATAGCGCTATTAAAACGCTCATAAAACGCTCCCCATGCCCCCTCCATTGAAATTAATTAAAAACCACTGTAAAAATGCAGTAAAAACGCGGTAAAAACAGAGCGTTAAAATCGCGGTAAAACACATCGATTTTACCGCGTTTTTACCGTGTTTTTAATTCATTTCAATGGAGAGGGGCATGGGGAGCGTTTTAATAGTGCTATTTTTACCGCAAAAACGCAGAAAAAACGCACCAGTGTGAAAGGGCCCTAAGAATTGTTGACTTGCATAAAGCTGGAAATGGTTATAAAAGTATCTCCAAAAGCCTTGCTGTTCATCAGTCCATGCTAAGACAAATTGTCTATAAATGGAGAAACTTCAGCACTGCTGCTACTCTCCCTAGGAGTGGACGTCCTGAAAAGATGACTGCAAGAGCACAGCGCAGACTGCTCAATGAGGTGAAGAAGAATCCTAGAGTGTCAGCTAAAGACTTACAAACGTTTTTGGCATATGCTAACATCCCTGTTAGTGAATCTACGATACGTAAAACACTAAACAAGAATGGATTTCATGGGAGGAAACCACAGAGGAAGCCACTGCTGTCAGAAAAAAAACATTGCTGCATGTTTACAGTTTGCACAAGAGCACCTGGATGTTCCACAGCAGTACTGGCAAAATATTCTGTGGACAGATGAAACCAAAGTTGAGTTGTTTGGAAGAAACACACAACACTATGTGTAGAGAAAAAGAGGCACAGCACACCAACATCAAAACCTCATCCCAACTGTGAAGTATGGTGGTGGGGGCATCATGGCTTGGGGCTGCTTTGCTGCGTCAGGACCTGGACGGATTGCTATTATCGATGGAAAAATGAATTCCCAAGTTTATCAAGACATTTTGCAGGAGAACTTAAGGCCATCTGTCCACCAGCTGAAGCTCAACAGAAGATGGGTGTTGCCACAGGACAACGACCCAAAGCATAGAAGTAAATCAACAACAGAATGGCTTAAACAGAAGAAAATACGCCTTCTGGAGTGGCCCAGTCAGAGTCCTGACCTCAACCCAATTGAGATGCTGTGGCATGACCTCAAGAAAGCGATTCACAACAGACATACCAAGAATATTGCTGAAACAGTTCTGTAAAAAGGAATGGTCAAGAATTACTCCTGACCGTTGTGCATGTCTGATCTGCAACTACAGGAAAACGTTTGGTTGAAGTTATTGCTGCCAAAAGAGGTTCAACCAGTTATTAAATCCAAGGGTTCATATACTTTTTCCACCTACACTGTGAATGTTTACATAGTGTGTTCAATAAAAACATGGAAGCATTTAGGGCCAGATTCACAAAAGAGATACGACGGCGTATCTAATGATACACCGTCGTATCTCTGTTTCTAACTATGCGGCTGATTCATAGAATCAGTTACGCATAGCTAGCCCTAAGATCCGACAGGTGTAATGGACTTACACTGTCGGATCTTAGGATGCAGTACCGCGGCCGCCGCTGGGGGGAGTTCTCGTCGTAAACCAGCGTCGGGTATGCAAATTAGCACTTACGGAGATCCACAAAGCTTTTTCCCTTTGTTAAGTCGCCGTAAGTGTCAGTTTGCCGTCGCAAAGATAGGGTACCTTTACAAAAGTGTAAAGGTACTCTACCATGCAAAAGTATACCCGTCGTTCCCGTGTCGGTTTTGAATTTTTTTCAAATCTTTTATTTTTCCCGCCGCAACTCTTTTTTACCCGGCGCAACGTAACTTTGCGCAAAGCACATCGGGAAAATAGCGTCGGGAGCATGCGCAGTACGTCCGGCACGGGAGCGCGCCTAATTTAAATGTGACTCGCCCCATTTGAATTGGCCCGCCTTGCGCCGGACTTATTTAGGATACACCGCCGCAAATTTCCAGGTAAGTGCTTTGTGGATCGGGCACTAACCCTTAATTCTTTGTGTGTTATTACTTTAAGCAGACTGTGATTGTCTATTGTTGTGACTTAGATGAAGATCAGATCACATTTTATGACCAATTTGTGCAGAAATCCATATCATTCCAAAATGATTCACATAATTTTTCTTGCAACTGTATTGGCAGTAATTACAGCCAGCATATTTAAAGGTGCCAGACATTTACAGGGATCTTTTCTGCCTGTTTTAAATTTGCTTTGGACTATATTGTCTCTGATGGATTTTGCCTTGTGGTCTATTGAGCACAAAGTGGCCAATGGTGGGATCAATTGTGAGAAGATGCCAGTAGCGCTGCATGATTTTTGAATCTGTGTGTGTTAGTTGGAATGTATTTTGAAAAGTTCTATTATATATATATTTTGTGGGATACACAATTCCATTACAGATATTACCTCATGGTTTTAGTATCCATATAAATGCAATACACATTCTCCTTTTTTCTTCTTTATAGCAATTTGTTCATATACATTGGCTCGTTTCTTGGTGACTCCAGTGGTTATGGCACTTTGGATTGTATGGATGTCATATACAGTGGCACCCATTTGACAGCAGTATCCTTATACATATACAAGGTTTATAAAAATGAGGCTTCAAGTATGAATCATATGTAAATATGTCAGATTTCCAGTCCTTTGCTGCATATATAGAAAAGCATTCTAGCAGAGAAGCCAGAACAACAAGAAGGGCTATATCGAAAATCACTGACTAGATAATTATCCAAAATTACAAAATGTATTAAATATAATATAGATTACATATGGTAAAAAGAATTTTCCTAGATAAGAAACAAAGATGAATTTATTGCAGTGGGGTTTACACCCAGCCGGGTATTATTAAACCAACATTGCAACAAACACATACCAACAAAATAACATAACACAAACACATACAGGGGGGCTATCCGGATGTCAGATAGCAAGGAAGGATGTTTATTTCAGGGAAATCCCTGTATATATGCACAAGAAAATCAAAATAGAAATAAAGGATAGTATATTTCTTTTATTTCTATTTTGATTTTCTGTATGTGTTTGTGTAATGTTATTTTGTTGGTATGTGTTGCAATGTTGGTTTAATAATACCCGGCTGGGTGTAAACCCCACTGCAATAAATTCATCTTTGTTCCTTATCTAGGAAAATTCTTTTTACCATATGTAATCTATATTATATTTTATAAATTTTGTAATTTTGGATAATTATCTAGTCAGTGATTTTCTATATAGCCCTTCTTGTTGTTCTGGCTTCTCTGCTAGAATGCTTTTCTAAGTATCCTTATACATATCTGTTTTTATGCTTAGTATGGGCCAGATTCACCAAAGAGATACGACGGCGTTTCTCCTGATACACCGTCGTATCTCTGTTTCTATCTATGCGACTGATTCATAAAATCAGTTACGCATAGATATCCATAAGATCCGACAGGTGTAATTGTTTTACACTGTCGGATCTTAGGGTGCAATACCGCGGCCGCCGCTGGGTGGAGTTTGCGACGAAAACCAGCGTCGAGTATGCAAATTAGGAGTTACGGCGATTCCCGACGGATTTTCGCGTTCGCTACGTTGCCGCTAGTCTAGTTTCCCGTCGCAAAGTTAGTCGTTTTTTTTGGTGCCCTAACTTTAGTCAGCAATCGTATTGGTGTCTAAAGTATGGCCGTCGTTCCCGCGTCGAAATGTAAAATTTAACGTCGTTTGCGTAACACGTCCGGGAATACGGAAGTACGCTATGCGCGTCGCCGTTCGAAAAAATGCCGTCACGGCGCGCAAAGCACGGCGGGAGTTAGGAAACGGAGCATGCGCAGTAGGTCCGGCGCGGGAGCCCGCCTAATTTAAATGGCACACGCCCATTTGAATTGGCCCGCCTTGCGCCGGAGGCCCCCGGCGTAGTTTTCATCGCAAGTGCTTTGTGAATCAGGCACTTGCGATGAAAACTTGCGGCGGTGTAACGTATCTACGATACGTTACGCCGCCGCAGTTCTATGTGAATCTGGCCCTAACTGCCTGCACGTATCGGATATTCCATGATATTCCAGTGATTATTTGTATATAACAATAAATGTTTCCTTAGCATTTACAACTTTGTATACAATTGTATGATTTATATCATCTCCACTCTGCAGAAAAAGATTTTTGAACCTGCTTGTCTGCACCCCTGAAAAAGACTTTTGCCCTGTACACACGATCGGTTCGTCTGATGAAAACGGACCGATGGACCGTTTTCATCAGACGAACCGATCGTGTGTGGGCCCCATCAGGTTTTTTCCCATCGGTGAAAAAAAATAGAACCTGTTTTAAAATTTCCGTATGGTTAAAAAAACGATCGTCTGTGGGGAAATCCATCAGTCAAAAATCCACACATGCTCAGAATCAAGTCGACGCATGCTCAGAAGCATTGAAATTCATTTTTCTCTGAACGTCGTTGTGTTTTACATCACCGCGTTGGACACGATTGGATTTTTAACCGATGGTGTGTAGGCAAGACTGATGAAAGTCAGCTTCATCAGATATCTGATGAAAAAATCCATCGGTTCGTTTTCATCAGACGAACCGATCGTGTGTCACATGGGCAATAGGTTCTATTAAACTGTCTAGGACATCTTATATGTATTTTTTTACTGCATGATATTTTATCATATGTTTTAATCTTTACTACATGGCTTCTTGAACATTTTGCTGCAGGAAAAGTCCCTGTATTTAGAGGGTTGCTTTTATATTTGCTAGTAGCCAGCAGGGGGAACCGCGGAGCACAGCACTAAAACCAAACTAAAGTTTTGTACCAGTCTGGCTTGAGCAGTAAAGAAATCTTTATTCTTTAGGGTACAAGATCTTATAATACATTCCATTTCTCACCTTCCTGAGTTCTTCCTGTATTTTTTTTAGTTTAATTTCCAGCTCTGTGACTTTGTCGTTGAGATTTCTATGAGAAAAAAAGAGTAATAAACTATTGTTTCTATTACATAAAACACAGCAGAACGTTTTTAAAGCAAAACTCCAGGCAAACAGGTAAATACACAGTTAAAATACAGATATGTGGTCTGGTTTACCTACCAAAGCTTTTCAAATTCTGCTCAGCCAGTCTTGTAATCTGCCAGAAAACACAACCAGGTCTACCTCTCTCTACTGCAGTTAAGCAACACTACCTGTCGCATTACACAATCCGGCCTGCTGACTACATACACTACATACATGTGAGTGAGCAGCAGCACACTGACAAGGTATTTTTTGTGCTTTCCTATCCACTAAGTTTGTTTAGAAAGCACTGTACAAAGTATTAGGGCTATGATTGTCTCAGAGTTCTTCTTTACCTCCCAGCCTGCCTGCTGCTTTTCAGAGGATTATATGTTATATAAACATTTTCCAGAATTTGTACTAATTTTATTTAAATACATGTAATAATTCAATGCATGCATCATTGGACTAAATTGTGTTTTTATACTTGCGTGGAGTTCAGCTTTAACCACTTCAATACAGGGCTTTTATACCCACATCCATACCGGGCCTATTCTGGCACTTCTCTCCTACATGTACAAATCATGATTCTTTTGCTAGAAAATTACTCAGAACCCCCAAACGTTATATAGGGAATAAAATGGCGGTCATTGCAACTTTTTATCTTGCACGATATTTGAGCAATCATTTTTCAAATGCCTTTTTTTTGGGAAAAAAAAATTGTTTCATGAATTAAAAAATAAAAAACAGTAAAGTTAGCCCAATTTTTTTGTAAAAAATGAAAGATGATGTTATGCCAAATAAATAGATACCCAACGTGTCACGCTTTAAAGTGGTTGTAAACCCACTTTTTCACTTTTACCTACAGGTAAGCCTATAACAAGGCTTACCTGTAGGTATAAAGAATATCTCCTAAACCTGTACGGTTTAGGAGATATTCCCCTCGCAATGCGGGCGGCGCATGCGCAGGGGGGAATCCACGGCGAAAGGACCGGCATCCCTTGTAATAGGAATAGTGTGTGACAGGTCCTCTTTATGGAGAGATGCAGGGTCAATAAGACCCTGCATCTCTCCTCCAGGCTGGAAATCATTAGATCGTAAAAAAAAAAATCACCAATATCATGCTCACTAGCGGCTTTGTTTACTTCCGGGTACCTGGGCATGACGTCATCACATCGTGCCCAGGCCTCCGACTGGTCACCAGTCATCTCTATGCTTCCCGATGGCACGAGAGACCCCGGAGAAGCACCGGATGGCGGTGGGAGGGGGTATCTCCCCTCCCGCCGCCTATAAGAACGACCAAGCGGTGGAACCGCTGCTATGATCATTCTTATGGTGCGCAGAATCGCCACCGATTATGATATCTAAATGATGCCTCTAGATGCAGGCATCATTCAGATATCCCCTCACAAAGCCCAGGACGTCATATGACGTCCACCGGGGATGGGAGACCCCCTCTGTGGACGTCATATGACTATAGGCCGGTACTGAAGTGGTTAAATATAACCTGTCATGAAACACTGCCACTTCCTACCTGCTTCTAAAATAATAGTTGCATTGCCGTTAAATTGATTAACTTCAATGGTCACTAAGTTATTGGGGTTAAAGTGGAACTATGGGCAAAACAGAAAAGATTACGTATATCATGCAGTCTTTATCTGTATTCTTCTCTTGTCTACAACCCTTCAAAAGAGCACAATTTTGATAAAATCCTTCTGCATCTGTGAGGAGTACAGAGGAGGGGATGGAGAGCTGCAGTTACAGCTCTTATACACTGTGTGAGAGCTGATTGGAGGAAAGGGACACCACCACCCTCCACATGGGTAGAGGAATGAAGAAACGTGCAGAGCTGTATTCTGAATAGACAAGCTGTGTGATATCTCCCTCCCTGTCACAAATGTATCTCCTGTGTCGGGAAAACTTCTCAGAAGTGACTCATGCTGATAACAGAGGGACAAAGCACCAGAGAGAAACTACACTTAGAGCTTTAGAGAGAGACAGGTAAACCCTACAGATACACAGTATGTGCTTAGTTTGCATTTACAGTTCGCAGTTTAACCACTTTAACACTGCTGTCTTTCTTTTTTTGAGTCCTCTCTGTATATAGTTGTATTCCCTGTTGAACCTGACAGCTTGGTTGTTGTTTTACTTCCTTGTCCATCAAAGTGGCAGTTAGAGGTATGAGATTAAATATAAAAAATTTACAAGGGTGAAAATCCTGTTCCCAAAAAGAAAACAAATGCTGCTGTATCTGCTTAAAAAGTGTTAGCTAAAGTAAGACTTTAATTTGTCAGTCATCCCCAAACCCTCCCCCTCCTGCTTTTGTTTTAAAGCGGAGTTCCACCCACAAGTGTAACTTCTGCTTTAAGGCCTCCTCACCCCTATGACACATTTAGCATGTTATTTTTTTTGGGGGGGGGGGGGCGAGGGGAGTGGGTACCTAGTTATAACGTTACGTCACAGGTCCCAAAAAATTGCTTGGTCATTGAGGAAGCCGCAAGCTGTCACAGCCGGGTCCCCACACTTGATGCCAGCGCCAGATAGAACCGAGGGTTCGGGCGGCCGCATTGCTGGATCGTGGAATAGGTGAGTGTGTGTTTATTAAAAGTCTTTTGATAAATACAAATACGAATAGAACTACGCTTTAAGCTCAGGTGCACAGAGGACTTCGGCAGCTAGGGTTGTTTACTTTGATTTATCAGGTGCCAGACAGCTTTCACTTGTGGACAACATGTTTAATCTAGGGTTTGGAATGCAAAGGAACATTTTTTCAGTTAGGATCTTTTTAAGCACAGGGATCAGTGGTCCTTTAAATAGCAGTGTCAAGTTGCACAAGATACCCTCCATTTTTTCAACCTCCACGGGTTAATTTTGGTTTGATCCACAGACCACTTAGGCTCTGAAGAAAGGGGTGCACCCCAGAAACGCGTCAGCCATTTGAGGGATCGTGCGATCCTCTTGTCATCAAGTCCTGCTTGCAGGTGCCAAGAGATTCAGCTTGATTGTCAGAAAAGTGTTTACTTAAGCTCCTTTTGTGAGTAGGACCATTGCTTTTGTTCTATTTTTAATAAAACCTTTTTATGTGTTAATGCACTAGGTCGATTCGCCCTCCCTTTTTTCTTTTTCTCTTTAACATGATACTATAGTCAATTACGAATGGAAGTGGTTAATTCTGATATGTCAGATTTTAAAAATGATAACCCTGGAGGATAAGTGTATGTAGCAATTCTATAATAAGTGGGATAATAAGTTAGATAAAGAAAGGCAAGAGGAGATTAATGCATTAAAGGGGTTGTAAAGGTTACATTTTTTTTTTAAACAACAAACATACCATACTTACCTCCACTGTGCAGTTCGTTTTGCACAGAGTGGCCCCGATCCTCGTTTTCTGGGGTCCCTCGCGCTGCATCATTGATTTGATTGACAGCAGCAGTAGCCAATGGCTGCACTGCTATCAATCATCCAATGATGAGGCCACAAGAGCTGGGTGAAACCAACACGGGGCTAAACAAAGTACAGGCAAACAGTCTGTTGTTTCTCTGGAAAAACTGCGTCAGGAGCAGGAACTCTTTTATTACTTATGAGGCATAGACAAAACATGAACTCACAAACGTAACACTGCCATCTAGTGATCATACAATGTAGTAGGCACACAGCAATGACATATAGTGGTTGTTGCTTATTAAATACAAACCTTGTATGCTAACACCCCCACTCAACAACTACTATCTATGTCAATCCCATTTCTGATCTAAGATCAACAAATCTGTTTCTAGCTAGTGGCTTTGTCAAAGCATCAGCAATCATTTTTTCCGACTCACAATACACAAGTTCAATCACTTTTTGATCAACTAAGTCATGAATGTAATGATGTCTGACATCAATGTGCTTGGTTCTTCCATTAATCTTCTCACTTGTTGCAAGCTTAATGCAACCCTGATTGTCTTCAAATAAGACGGTAGATTCTGATGTTGCTTCTCCAAGATCCTTGAGTAATTGCTGTAACCACACAACTTCTTGACTGGCATAAGCTGCAGATATGTATTCGGCTTCTGTAGAGGACAATGCCACTGACATCTGTTTCTTGCTGGACCATGATATAGGACTGTCTCCCAATTTTAATAAGTAACCACTTGTGGATTTGCGTGTGCTGTGATCACCTGCCCAATCGGAGTCCACATATCCCACAAGGTTTAAATCACCACTTGCTGACAGTTTCAAATGTAAGTCTTTTGTCTGTTTCAGATATCTCATAACTCTTTTGATCGCATTCCAGTCTCTTTGACGTGGTTTATCAACTCGCCTGCAAAGAAGAGACTTGCTGGCTGCAATGTCTGGACGTGTAGTGGTTGCAATGTAGAGAAGTGCCCCCACTGCTTGTCTATATTGTTCATTGGATGTGAGAAGATCATCTTCTCCTTCTAACTTTGGATAGGCTGTATCCATAGGCGTGCTTGCTCCTTTCGCCTCTGTCATGTTGAATTGCTGAAGAATAGATTCAATTTTTGCACTCTGATTCAACAGGAAACTTCCATCTTTCTCACGCTGGATGTCAATTCCAAGATAATATGTCACTTCACCTAGGTCTTTAGTTTCAAAGTGCTCGTTGAGTACTCCTGTTAACTTTGCAATTTCATTGTTGTTTTTGTGAGCAATGATCAGGTCATCTACATAAATTAGCAGATACATCCACTCAGTGTCTACTTGTTTAGCATATAGGCACGGATCAGCTTTGCTTCTTGTAAATCCTTCATTTAGTAGAACTTGATTAATCTTCAGGTTCCATGCTCGAGCTGATTGTTTAAGGCCATAAAGAGATTTATTCAACTTGCAGACAAGATGCTCTTGTCCCTTTTTCAAATATCCTTCTGGCTGTGACATGTAAATTTCTTCTTCAATATCACCATTAAGAAAAGATGTCTTAATATCGTGATGTTTCACAATCATTGTACGCATGGCAGCCACTGTCATTAGTGTTCTGAAAGTACTTTGTTTAGCAACTGGAGCAAAAGTAGCATCATAGTCCTCACCGAACTTCTGTGAGCAACCTTTAGCAACCAGCCTTGCCTTGTAACGACAGACTTTCCCTTCAGAGTTACATTTGGTTTTAAAAACCCATTTACATCCTATGGCATGTTTACCTTGAGGTAGCTCTGAAAGTGTCCATGTCTGGAGATCTTCGAGTGATGTCATTTCTTCATCAGCGGCTTTATTCCATACTTGTTTCTCATGCATTGGCAGTTTCTGCATCTCTTTCCATGAACCTGGTTCAGTTTGAACAGCTCTGTGAGCTATGTAAGATAAACGTTCAGCTGGAACACCTTTATTGATTCTGGTTGATTTTCTGACTGAAGGTATTTCTGGTTCAGATTCAGGTTTTGATTCTTCTGCAGTAATTTCTATTTCTGTGTCACTTTCCTTATTTTCTTGAGTGACTGATGTTGATTCTTTCTCAGTTTGAATAGTTTGTGTCTGTTGTTCAAACTTTGAGCACATAGAAGTTTCATCAATAATCACACTTCTGCTGACTGTTACCTTGTTCGTGTCTTGATGTAAAATCCTGTATCCTTTTTGAGATTCACTGTACCCCACAAGTACACCATCTTTTGCACATGCATCCCATTTTGTACGTTTTACTTTTGGAATGTGTACATAAGCTTTACTTCCAAAAATTCTGATGTGTCTTAAATCTGGTTTCCTTTTGTTCCACAGTTCATATGGAGTTTTTGTTGTTGCTTTTCCCGGCAAGCGATTTTGAAGATAACATGCAGTTGTGATAGCTTCTCCCCAGTATGTAGTTGGCATATCAGCATCAAATAGCATGCTCCTCCCACTTTCACACAGTGTGCGGTTCATTCTCTCTGCAACTCCATTTTGCTCCGGGTTATATGGAACTGTTGTATGGAACATAATTCCATGCTTCCTGAGAATGGCTTGTGTTTTACCACTTGTATATTCTGAGACATTATCTGTTCGTAGTACTCTGGGCATTCCGCCAAAAATATTATTTACTTGAGCGAGATACTCTTCTAATTTCTCTGGCACTTCATCCTTATTGTGAAGTAGAAATACTGTGGTATATCTGGAGTAATCATCAATGAAGGTCAGGAAGTATTTTTTCTTTCCTGGAGTCATAGTTTTCATTGGACCACAAAGATCTGAATGTATTAAGTCCAGAGGTTTTTGAGCTTTGCTGTTGGTCTGCTTGGGAAAAGGTGTCCTTGCCATTTTTCCTTTAATACAGCTGGTACAAATCATTATGTGATCACATGGATTAATCTTAATACCACTTGCATAGTTATTCTCAACTATTTTCTTTATTGTATCAGAATTTCTGTGCCCCAATCGTCTGTGCCAAGTGTGGATGCAGTTTGAATGTTTAACCTCTTTGGCTATTTTAACCATTTCACTGCAGTTCAGCTGATATAGTTCATCTATGATTTTAGCCTTTGCAAGCAAGCAATCCCCTTTTGTTATGATACAACTGTCACCCTGAAATGTGACTACATTGCCTTGGTTAGTGAGTTTCTTTACTGACAAAAGGTTGCTTTCAAGATCTGGCACATACAGAACATTCCTCATATGGATCTTTTTAGTGATATCTGGAGAGATAGGACAGTATAGAAAGCCATCTCCTATTCCCACTGATTTCATGAATTGTCCATTAGCTGTAGTTATCCCTTCTGTTTTGCTTTCATCAAGCTGAGCGAAGAAACTTCGGTCATTTGTCATGTGACTTGTAGCACCTGAGTCCACACACCATGCTTGCACAGAGGTGACACCATTTTTGGATCCGAATGCATACTCCTTTGTTTCTATGACATTCTTAGCTTGTTGCAATGCACTTTGTTTTTGCATTCTAGCTTTCCAGATTCTACAATCTGCTTTTAGGTGTCCTGGTTTCTTGCACACAAAGCATTCCCGCTTTTCTAGCTGCACGTCACTGTGTTTATTTTTGTATTTCGTCTTTAAAGCCGTCTCTGAACACACACTCACATTACTCATGCTTTCAGTTTTGCGCTTGTATTCATCCACAAGCTTGCCTTTAACATGTTCCAGTGTCAGATCATCATCTGGACGTGCATCTAGTGCTGTTACAAGTGTCTCATAACTTTCAGGAAGTCCACTTAATAATAGCGCTGCAACATGGAAATCTTTTATCTCTTCTCCAATCCCTCGCAGTCTCTCCACCATCTCTAAGGTCTGTCTTATATAGTCCTGCATGTCCTGGTCTTTCTGTAGCTTAGTCTGATAGAGCTTTCTGATTAAATACAGTTTATTGCTGAGATTAACTCTTTCATGTGCTTTCTGTAACTCTTCCCACATGTCTTTAGCAGTCTGACAGTTACATATATGTATGATTTGATCATCATCTATGCACAGGGAGATTGTGCTCTGCGCCTTCTGATCTCTGTCTAACCACTCCTCTGTGGGCTGTGCAGGTCTTTGTTCATTTATACATTTCCATGTACCTTCTCTTATAAGCAGCATTTTCATCTTGAATTTCCAAGATTGGTAGTTCTGATTCGTCAGATTTGCAATGGAGAACTTTGCTGAGGGGATGGCAGCAGCCATTTCTGCTGTTTGTCTTTCTGTTGCTGTCTCCTGCACTCAATTGCTCTAGCTCACTGCATCTGGCTATATCCAGGGGTAATCTGTATTATATCCTGGGCTTCTGTAACATGTCCTGGGCCCATAACCCGTTAGATATAATCTTTTGGGGCTAAACAAAGTACAGGCAGACAGTCTGTTGTTTCTCTGGAAAAACTGCATCAGGAGCAGGAACTCTTTTATTACTTATGAGGCATAGACAAAACATGAACTCACAAACGTAACACTGCCATCTAGTGATCATACAATGTAGTAGGCACACAGCAATGACATATAGTGGTTGTTGCTTATTAAATACAAACCTTGTATGCTAACAGATTTGGGCCTCAGGTAAGTAAAACAGGGGCTCGGGGGGGCCTGTAACTATCAGATGTTTTTTCACCTTAATGCATAGGATGCATTAAGGTGGAAAAAAAACAGAAGGTTTACAACCCCTTTAATTAGGAAGGTGAAAACAATCGGGCTTATGCAATGTCTTTCACCTTTGTAAGAAATAAGTTAAGGTGATAAAAGAGGGCAAGTTTGTATAAATATTTAATCTCACAACTGAAACAGCACAAGCTAAGCTGCAAGGAAGCGGCACGGAGAAAGTGCGTAAGGGGATAATGGAATGTAATAAGGATTTTGTGGTATTATTTATTGCACTTGTGGGAAAGAAACCAGAGCACCTGATAAGGTATTTGATAGGACCTTTAGGCTTAAATGGTAGTGAGCAAAGGAAGGTTTGTTATGGCCACAAGGACCATGACTTTGATCAAGGCTGCTTCAGAGTAAGGATCATTAAAATGAGAGGCAATTTAGCAGCCCGGTGAGGATTCAGTTACTCTCATTTTACAAGTCGAGAGGGAACTCCTGGGACTACAATGAAAAGCATCGAAGCAGAAGGTTTGCAAGCAAGTTCAGGAAACATGCATTAGTGAACATCCTAAGTTTGAGTGTACAGCATATGGTGGTGTCAGTAATTGGTGAGAAGAAGCATTTTTGTGCCAATGGCAAAAGGAGCAATGCCCATTAAAGGGACACAGGCTGTTCCTGTGGCTACAAAAATATCCAAATAAGGAGGGATTTTAATTTGATTTTAAATTGCTAATGGTGGTAAGTATGGGATCTAAAAATCAAGTAAAGTAAATCTGCAAGAGAATTTCCAGGGGCAGTCCAGGACAATATCACAGAGTTTAGCATGGGGGGGGGGATGTATGAATATAAAAAGGGGGGAATATCGGTTGCTACATTATCTTTTACACTACAAGGGCGAATTAATTAGTTAATGATGCCATAGCGGAAGAGGTGTGCAGGTAGCAGTCAGAGGCGTAACTAGAACCTTCAGGCCCCGGTGCAAGAAACCATGAAGGGCCCCCCCTAGGGCCCGGATTCAGATACATTGGTGTATCTTTTGGCGGGCGTAACGTATCTCAGATACGTTACGCCGCTGGAAAATAAGGCGCAAGTTCCGTATTCAGAAAGAACTTGCGCCCTAAGTTACGGCGGCGTAACGTCTGTGGTCCGGCGTAAGCCCGCCTAATTCAAATGGGGATGATGTGGGCGTGCTTTATTTAAATGAATGGTGACCCTGCGTATTTTACGTCGTTCATGAAAGAATCTCAGTGCGCATGCTCGAAATTATTGCAAATCGTCATTGCTTTAGACGTCAACGTAACTTACGTACAGCCCTATTCGCGAACGACTTACGCAAACGACGTAAAATTTTCAAAACTCGATGCGGAAACGACGTCCATACTTAACATAGGATACCCCTCATATAGCAGGGGTAACTTTACGCTGGAAAAAGCCGAACGTAAACGACGTAAAAAAATGCGCCGGGCGGACGTACGTTTCTGAATCGGCGTATCTACCTAATTAGCATATTCATTGCGTAAATATACAGAAGCGCCACCTAGCGGCCAGCGTAAATATGCAGCCTAAGATACGACGGTGTAAGACACTTACGCCGGTCGGATCTTAGGGAAATCTATGCGTAACTGATTCTATGAATCAGTCGCATAGATACGACAACACAACTCAGAGTTACGACGGCGTATCCGGAGATACGCCGTCGTATCTCCTTTCTGAATCCGGGCCTAGCTCTTTATGCAGAGAGACATAACTTAAAATCTCCATAATATATTCAGCGGCTCGTGACCCTATGCTAGAGGAACTGGTTGTGTAGCCATTGCCCACAAGAGTAAGTGGTCGAAGTGGCTCATGTTTGTTTGGAGGATACATCGGGAATCAACTTGTGAGTGAGGTATATTGCACTACTTTGGGACCCTAAAGAGAGATAGGGTATCAAAAGGTATAGCTAGTGACCTGCAACTGAAGGAGAGGCTCTATTTTGCAGGCAGATCCAGTACCCTCTCAGGGCTGCAAATGGATCAAGGCTCTGACCGTGATATGGAGTTCAGGCAAAAAAGGAGAAGAGAAGCTGAGATGACACATCAAGCACAGTGAGCATTAGCAAAAAAGTGGTGCATCTCAATCTCCCCACTGGGGGCTCAGCTGAAGGATGAGACCTTATTAAAATGTATTAAAAAAAAAAAATGTTTAATCATAGCAGTGTGCAGTTAAGGTAAGGTTTCTTCCTACATGGAAGGCACATTTAAATATGTTAATAGCCGTTAAACCCAACATATTAGAAAGGGGTTTTAATTTAGGCATGACACAATTTAATCAGCATATATTTGAATGCTTGTATAATCCATAGAGAACCATATAAACACGTAAATTCTGTATATTGTTCCTGTAAACTGTGCATGTGTGTCCATCCACATTTGTGTGCACACATCACAAACACATAGCAAATACAGTAAAATATATATTTGGTTGTTTGTGCTTAATTGATGTGTATGCTCATATCCATTAGTACATCTGCCCTATTGCCTCTAAAAAGCATGCAAATCAAAAAGACAAGAAAAGCTGCGAGTTGAAGCCTTTATTTGCATACTTGTTATGGGTTAGTGATTCAGATAATAAATGGAAATAGCTGGAATGACAGCCAATAGACCAGCATTTTAAAAAGAAGAGGTCAGCAATTACAGCCTCCATATTTCTCTCAGGAAGGTGTGCTTTAAACATGTCAAAACTATAATCCTCCTGCGACATACAGTAATTTTTTCTTACCCAGATGCGGTTGCCACAGAGCTGGGAGGTCCAAGATCATTTTTGATTGCTTGAACCTGTTCTGTAAAAACACAAATCAGATACAAATATATCACACTAAATATCTTGCTGGAACTAATACAAGGTAAAAATATTTTCTTAAGTATAGCTGTTTGCATATATTTTATGATTAATACCTGGTCTAAAAAAATGTGTTTATTAAACTTAACCTAATGTGAATAGGCTATAATATAAATTAATTTGTAATGTTTTCCATGTAAAATACTTTTTTATTTTTGCAGCAGACCTTAGCAACCACTCATTAATGATATTTCAGTGGTTTGGTTTCAACAAACAGAAATCTGATATATCAGTATTAATCACTTTTTGTGCATTGTTATTACTCTTCGTCTTTGTATAAATTGACTTTTAGAATCAAAATATACCAGACAGCAGAGTCAAGTTGTGTAGTACAGACAGTCTGGTTGTGTATGTAAAGAAAATGACTGTAAAAATTTAGCAGGCTGGAATATTTCTGCCGATTTCCTGTTCTTTTAAAGATGAATTCCTGTTGTTCTTTACTAGTATAACAGAGTTAAGAGAACAGCGTGTCACACTTTGTGAGGACTTACATGCACTGTCCAGTCAAAGTTCATGCCAAATGAAAAAAGATATGATTGTCCAACTGTGCCCATTGTACAGGTTATTTTAGTGGTCTTGAATGCAAAACCCATAGGGATACCTTATCATTTTTTTTTAATACAAAACATAAAAAGTCCACTGTGCTATGGAAACACTCAAGCAAACACATTTTTTAGGGTGAACGCCAGACAAAAAAGCTAAAAACACATTTGAAATACATATATGGGAGCTGTTTTACAAAAGATCTGTATTTCTGTTCATCTGGTGCTGATATTTACACAGCACAACTGGTGACCTGACAGTTTGCTGCTGCAGTGGTGCAGTACACTTAGGTCAGCTACCTGCCCCTGGCCTGTGATTGGACAATGATAGAGAAGCAGCAGTCATCACTCGGCTTGCTCTCTTCTCTCCTCTTAGCATATACCTTGTCAGCACAAGTGCCCTGCAACATACCAGATTAGCTCAGAATGCTGCCCCTCCCTTCTCATATGAGCTCTGAGGTACAGGAGATTATAAGGGGCTAATAGCAAATTACCAAGTAAACAGTAGCTACTCTTTCAGGGCTCATTCGTACTTGTCTGTTTTTGTCAGATACATTTTTCCTGTGCATTGCATAGCACTTTGCATTACACTTTAACATGTCGCATAACGTACCTCAAAATATGTGCATATATTTGTGCATTCATGCAAATTCATGTACAAAATGTTAATTGACTTGCAATTTTATGCATTTCTATTGATTTAAATGGTAGACAAGCAAAAATAGACAAGCGTGAATTGTTCCTAAATAAATCAACCCCATTAGGTAATAGGGCACACACTGAGCCTGATGCATCAAGGAAGTGCATTTTAATTAGATGTTATCATATTTAGAACCTGTGTTGACAGGCTTTTGTTCATGTTCATGCACATACAAGTCTACAGGAATGGAAAACCTACCTTAGGCAGATAAAATGCAGGTTTGAATCAGATCAACTGTAGGTCAAATGTATCTGTCTCAATTCTGAACAATCTGAAACGTATCTAAAACTGTTATTACTATAAACTGATGTCATTGACACAATCCCAAAGCCTGTCGACATAGGTCCTAATACCAGCCTTTCTTAACAAGGGTTCTGTGGAACTCTGGGTTTCTCCTTGAAGTTGCTAAAGGTTCCAAGTAATGAGCATTGCAAATTTACACTGGCCAGCAATGCCAGGGGTCACTTTTACACTGAACACTAACATAAAAGGACATCACAATTTTCACTGTCTGCTTTTTCTCTCTTTTGCCCTGTACACAGGAGCGTATTTTGCAACGGAAAAACCTTGGACGGTATTTTCAAAGGAATTCCGCTCAAGCTTGGCTTGCATACACACGGTCACACCGTCAAGAATGCGGTGACGTACAACACTACGACGAGCCGAGAAAATTAAGTTCAATGCTTCAGAGCATGCGTCAAATTGTTTCCAAGCGTCCATGCGTCAGAATTTTGCAAGTCGGAATTGCTACAGACGATTGGATTTTTCGATAGGAATTTTTTCCGTCTGAAAATTTGAGAACTAGCTCTCAATCTTTTGCTGGCAGAAATTCCGACAGCAAAAGTCCGATGGAGCATACACACGGTCGGAATTTCTTTTGCTGGCGGAAATTCCAGCTGTGTTTACCTGGTGTTCAACAACAACAGGTAAGTGTAAACAAAATGTATCTGTCGGAATTTTCAAATAGTCTAGGACGCTGCTTTGAATTTTTTTATACTTTCTACAACTTTCTACAACTTACTGAACATGGTATATTATGTGAGCTGTAGTTATAATTACTTTTGTCAAGCGGTTCCTTGATATCTTAAAATGTTTTCACAATCACAAATTGAAACATTTGTACAAATTTCCAATGAAAAGTTACACTCCTCTAGCCTAACATGTTTCATGAATACCAATCCTTTCTTCGGAGGCTCTTGGTAGGAGGAAGTACAAATATATTCAAATGTTGAATTTGTAGTATAATGTATCAGATTGTTTCATAATTTTAATTTTTTTTTGCCACTGCAGTATCACGCTGCTACACTCTTTCCCCCAGTTATATCTGATATCTGGTTGCAATTTGAGGCCTCTGGGTGTTCAGTTGTTGGGGGTGCTATCTTTGGGACTCCTGCATGTGCCGATCCGAGCAGGGATGGGGATCAATATTCCTTTATGAAAGGCATTGGCAGCTTTGTTCTACTTTCCAGGACTAAATGTCCTTTATTATTTAAAAAATAAAAATAAATTATGAAACAATCTGATACATTATTCTACAAATTTAACATTTGAATATATTTGTACTTCCTCCTACCAAGAGCCTCCGAAGAAAGGATTGGTATTCCTGAAACATATTAGGCTAGAGGAGTGAAACTTTTCATTGGAAATTTGTACAAATGTTTCAATTTGTGATTTTATCAATCTATGTATACTATGTGAATGATTACTATGCTTGATTGTTCTGCATATAATCAATCTCCTTTTTTTCTTTTAAAATAAGATTTTTTCTAATAAATTATATTTTTATAAATTCTTTGTTCGTATTGTTTGCCCTTAAAATTCCGTTGTACCGGGGGGGTACTTATGCTCTTTTAGGGTTTATCTCTATGATTTTGGGATGGTGGCAACATTTTGAAGGAAAATAATAACTTTTATTTCCTTTTTGTGGTTCATTATTTACACACATTTAGAAAATGTTTATCAGTTAATTGGAATTCTCCATGTTGTCAAATACTGCAAACCAAACTTTTCTGGCAAAGGATACCTTCTTTAGACATGGCTTCCAGAATACTGTTGCAGGCAAGAGTAAGATCAGAGATGCTCTTCCATTCATCTTCAAGAGATTGTGGAGCTGGTGAAAATGCTGAAAACGAAAAAAAAAAAAAAAATCAGAACAGGAGATTCTGAAATAACAGTTTAATGCAGCTCAATAAAGTAGGTGTAAACCCAAGCACTATGGGCCAGATTCACGTAGAATCGCGGCGGCGTAACGTATCCTAGATACGTTACACCGCCGCAATTTTTCATCGCAAGTGCCTGATTCACCAAGCACTTGCGATGAAAACTACGCCAGCCAAGGTGGGCCAATTTAAATGGGCGTGTGCCATTTAAATTAGGCGCGCTCCCGCCCCGGACCTACTGCGCATGCTCCGTTTCTTAACTCCCACCGTGCTTTGCGCGCCGTGACGTCATTTTTTTGAACGGCGACGCGCGTAGCGTACTTCCGTATTCCCGGACGGCTTACGCAAACGACGTTAAATTTAGAATTTCAACGCGGGAACGACGGCCATACTTTAGACAGCAATACACTTGCTGACTAAAGTTAGGGCACCAAACAAAACGACTAACTTTGCGATGGGAAACTAGACTAGCGGCGACGTAGCGAATGCGAAAAACCGTTGTGGATCCGCCGTAACTCCTTTGCATACCTGATGTTGGTTTACGACGCAAATTCCCCCAGCGGCGGCCGCGGTACTGCATCCTAATGCCTCATACACACCATCACTTTATGTGATGAAAAAAACGACACTTTCTGTGAAGTAAAAAATTACGTTTTTGAAACATCAATTTTCAAAGACGAAGTTGCCTACACACCATCGTTTTTCTCACAATGTTCTTGCAAAGCGAGGTTACGTTCCACCACGTTTTACCATTAAAGCTTGCTTCATAAGTAGCTTCTGGGCATGCGTGGATGAAAAAACGTCTTAGAAAACGACGTTTTTTGCTACACACGGTCAATTTCTGTGAAGTAAAAAGTGCACTTTTGAAAAACGACACATAAAATTGAAGCATGCTTGAATTTTTTTTGGTCGTTTTTTACAAGACATAAAATGACGTTTTCCCCCACGCACGGTCAATTAAAGTGACGATTTTGAAAACGTCATTTTTTTCCATCACATAAAGTGATGGTGTGTACGCGGCATAAGATCCGACAGTGTAAAACAATTATATCTGTCGGATCTTATGGATATCTATGCGTAACTGATTCTATGAATCAGTCGCATAGATAGAAACAGAGATACGACGGCGTAACAGGAGAAACGCCGTCCTATCTCATTTGTGAATCTGGCCCTATAATCTCATATAGGCTTTACCATGCAAGTTCTAATCAGTTTAAATTTTTTTTTATTCTGTAGCTTTTTTGAAAGAATACCTGGTGATCCTGTCATAAAGGTTCAGGCATTTTCTATTACCATACAATTGTACTCCTGTGTTATCTCTTTGTTAAATGCACCTGGTAGAGACTACAAGTTGCTTTACTGACACTTATTGTGCTGGCACCGTTAATTTATGTCACTATCAGGAACCTTGTCCTGATAGTAACATTCAACTGATGCTGGATTGAGGGCATGTTGACAGAAAGTGCCTGAAAAAAGTAGAGAAGATTAGAGAAGATTCAAAAAACTATTTTAAATATGAGTAAAACATTACTTTAATTTAAAAAAATGGGGGTTAATGCTACACAGTTCTTTAGAAAACGAAATGTCATAAAGTTAGGGTTTACATCTACAGTATTTCAGGAAAAAAAAGCATAGATGCAGCTTAATAAAGTGCAGCTTCAAAATATTTAAGTTAGATTTTCATTTTTGTTAATGCCATTAAAATTAAAATAGGGAAATGAAGGGTTAGTGTCTTTAATTATTTTTTTTATAATAAACAACAATATTCTACAGTGCAGACCATACTATCCTTTTTTTACTCCTCTTATATAACACAATTGCATATTCCTTTGCATGTTTAAATGATCAGCTTTACTGTATAGTACTCAGGGCCGTCTTTACCGCAGGGCAAATGGGGCAGGTGCCCTGGGCCCTGTCACTGTTGGGGGCCCAAAGCAACCCCCTTTGAAAAAAAAAAAAACATTTTTTTAGGGGTTCGGAGGCCCCCAGGGCCCCAGATGGCAACCCCCCTTTTTTTATTTATTTTTAAATAAAAAAAAATGTATATATATATTATATAATATAAATGTTATTATTAGTATTATTATTAAAGGACCCAGAGGTCCCCAGGGCCCCGGATGGCAACCCCCCTTTTTTTTATAAAACACATTTTTTTTATATTATTTTATTTCTTTTTTTTTCTTTTTATTTATTTTTGTTATATATATATATATATATATATATATATATATATATATATATATATATATATATATATATATATATATATTTTATTAAAGGGCTCAGAGGTTCCCAGGGCCCCATGTGGCAAACACCCTTTATTTTTTTTTATAAATGTTTATTTTTTTATTTTTGTTTATATATTTTTTTTTATCAAAGGGCCCAGAGGTCCCCAGGGCCCTGGATGGCAACCCCCCCTTTTTTTTATAAATGTTTCTTTTTTATATATATTTTTTATTTTTTATTAAAGGGCCCAGAGGTCCCGGATGGCAACCCCCTTGTTTTTGTAATTTATTTTTATTAAAAAAAAATTATTAAAGGGCCCAGAGGTCCCCAGATGGCAACCCCCTTTTTAAAATATATTTTTTATATATATTTTTTATTTCTTCTTTTCTATTTATTAAAGGGCCCAGAGGTCCCCAGGGCCCCGGATGGCTACACCCCTTTTTTTATATATATTTTTCTTTATTTCTTTTTTTGTAAAGGGCCCCCCGCTTCTAAATTCGCGGCAGCCCCCCCCCCCTTCTTCTCAATTTCAGGCGGCAGCACCCCCCCATCCTGGTTCTCTGCTCCAGGTGGCCCATGCCTGAAGCTGTGTAAGTGGCCCCATAATTCCTGATGGCGGCCCTGCCGCCCGTTAAGCCCCTGTGCTGCCCACAAATCAGGCTGAAAATCATCAGCGGCATGCAGCCAGTGACAGTACTGCTTCCCTTCCCAGTGTTTTAAAATGTACAGCACCCCTGGCTTCCCTTTAGACGTGCACTTCTCCCTTCCTGCCACTGGGTGCTGCTTGTATATAAAAGTGAATTAGAATGTGATTTTATAACATCCCCAGTTTGCTCTTCCCGAGGCTGACTTCTTCATGTCCTGCTCCTCAAGGTATGTCACTGTTTGCTAATCTATATTGTAAATAGAAGTTTTCTGTAGAGTGTGCCCAAAGTCTTTATAATATTTGATGATTCACTGCAGGTCTGGTCAGTGTTTTAAAAAGTTCCTCTATTTTACACATGGCATGGCATGGGGTCACAGCACCGTCTGTCCATTCTGCTTTAGCACCATGGGACCCCATGCCATGCCATGTGTAAAATAGAGGAACTCTTTAAATCACAGACCAGACCTGCAATCCAAGCTGAGTAAGGCCTCAGAGCACATGACATTACTGTCTGTATTTAACTGCTTGATGGGCTTATTTTGGGCCTGGCTGGTTTACATGTATGTGTTTTGGAGGCCCACATTTGCGCAGGCACAGCAGCCCATTCATTTGAATGGGCCGCCATGCCTGCGTTTCCTGCAAAGAAAAGCGCATGCCTCATGTAATAGGCTGCGCACACGGCACGTCTATGCCCATCAAGCACTGAAATACAGCACTGTCTGTCCATTCTGCTGTCTGCTGTGACTTATCTGCAGTTCCCGCACTGTCAAACTTGCTGCATTTTTAGACGTTTAGGTCACACTTTTAAATACACAGTGCGTTTGTGTGTGCAAGAACTGCAGGTAAGTAGCATGGTGCAAAAGCAGAATGGATTTCAAGGCAACTGTATTTTTAAAATGATGAATGCACCTTTTTTCTGCAGGAAACAAAGGCATGGCAGCCCATTCAAATCAATGGGCTGCTGTACCTGCACACAGGAGGACCGCCCAAAACATACATGTGTACCAGCCAGGCCCAAAATAAGCTGGAGGGGGGCCCAAAAAAAAATGTTTGCCCAGGGCCCAAACCATATTAAAGATGGCCCTGATAGTACTAAAGCTTTAATGGTTGTAAATATATTTTATAACTTTGTTTAGAACCCAATTACAGTAGTTTATTGTGGTAATGTATGCAAAAATTCACTATTTTTTTACATGTGTTACCACAACGTGCGTAAACACATCAAATGCAGTGCAATGAGTTGCAGTAGCATTTATTTTGAATGGCACTTCAACACACCTATGCAATGCATTACAAATTCACCTGCATTGTAGAGCACCGCAAATGACAGATATGAACAATCTGTGCACTGTGATGCATTGTGTAAAATGTTGTAGCTCTAGTTTAAGTGTGCCACAAAGCTTTGTCAGTCTTTAAAATTAATGGGTTGCTTACTACTATGCACATTGAATGTGCATGTATTTTTATAACGTACTGGTGTGAACCGACCCTGCTTTTTTCTATTAAGAACAAACAAATTGAAGGAAACCTTATTTCCACCCAGCGGGAATGAGTGAATTAATTAGAAAATGGCCAAATTGCAATAATTTAAAACATTTTTCTGAATATATGTGTGTAAATTTGTCCAGTCCACAAAGAATCAAGAATCAGATTCCTAAATTGTGCTATTCTCTGTAAATCAGTCTACACTAAAATATTAGGATAGTCAAAAAGTTATAAATTGTCAACCCTTGTGGTTTAATCATCCTTATTGAATGGTCAGAATGTAGTAGGAAGACAAATTTACATTGAGAGCTCACAAGCATAAAATAAAAGTACAATTTTGTAAAACTTTGCATCAACTTACATATTAAAGCTGATTTACTAAAAGAGATGAACATCTTCATATAGTTTAAGAGTTACATAGTTTGTCTGGTTGAAAAAAAAAGACAACTCCATCTAGTTCAACCAATGAAAAAAATTATACAATCCTATATACACAATCCTATACCTACAGTTGATTCAGAGGAAGGCAAAAAAAAGCAGGGAAAAAAAATCCTTCCTGATCCCCCAAAAGGCAATCAGATATTCCCTGGATCAACTTTACCTGTAATGTTAGTATCCAGTTATATTATGTACATTTACAAAATAATGCAATCCTTTTTTAAAGCAATCTACTGAGCTGGACAAAATCAGCTCTTGAGGGAGTTTAACATACATACAAAACAAAGCCGCGCCAGTCTCTTAATTAGTAAATTACATTCAGGATGTGATGTTAAGTCAAGTCCATAAAGTGCAATTGTCAGCATATAGCTCCAAATATCAATAAAGTTCATGCAGGTACAGAATCCTCGAAGCATACACCACCCAAAGTGACAGGTATTGCAACACTGAAGTGATCCCTTCACCAAGATATAAGGCCGCTTACCAGAGGGCAAGCTTGATATGCAGTCGACTATAGCCCAGCCGCAGCCTAGGTGAACTCACAGGAATACAGGGGGAGACAGGTTCCATAGGAAAACTCCAGGCACGATCTCAAGCTCATCCGGATATAGGGATGGAAAGAAGATGCACCATAGCGTAACTCCGTATAAAAGTTTACATTTATTAAAAGCGTAAGCGTACTTACAAACATCGATAAAAAACAGCATGTAAAACGAAAGTGCCGGCCGGCAACTGTTGGAACCCTTCCTCCTAAGCGTGGTGACGTCACTGCACGTCCTTCCAGACGTGTTTCGTCATCAATTGGACGTTCTCAATGGGATAGGGCGTTCCAGTGAATCGCCATGTATTTATATCCAAGCCTCATTGTGAAATGCAGGACAATAGTGGCGCAAACGCCATCTTAACTGTGGGAAAAGATGCCAGTACTCGGCGGTGGGTGCTTTCGCCCCCGAGTCAACTAGTGGTCATTGAAAAACTCTTTAACCACTTGCTCACCGCTGACCATCATTATACGGCGGCAAAGTGGTTGCTTAACTCTGGGAGGACGTCCATGGGAATGGGGCGCGCACACGGGAATCTCCGCTGATAGCGGCGGTTTACCATGATCGCTCCGTCCAATGACGGAGCGATCACATGTAAACAAACCGGCGTTTCCTCCCTCCTCTCTCTGTACCGATCGGTACAGTGTGAGAGGGGGGAGCGCGGGTGTCAGCAGCGCTGTGGATGGATCTGTGACTATTGCAGTCACAGATCCATCCATCCCTGCTCAGCCATCCCTGCAACCCCCCACCCCAATACTGTGCAATACCCCCTGCCATACTCTGCAATACCCCCTGCCATACTCTGCAATACCCCCTGCCATACTCTGCAATACCCCCTGCAATACTCCCTGCCATACTCTGCAATACCCCCTGCAATACTCCCTGCCATACTCTGCAATACCCCCTGCCATACTCTGCAATACCCCCTGCAATACTCTGCAATACCCCCTGCAATACTCTGAAATACCCCCTGCAATACTCTGAAATACCCCCTGCAATACTCTGAAATACCCCCTGCAATACTCTGCAATACCCCCTGCGCTAATACTCTGCAATACCCCCGCACAATACTCTGCAATACCCCCCGCACAATACTCTGCAATACCCCCGCACAATACTCTGCAATACCCCCCGCACAATACTCTGCAATACCCCCCGCACCAATACTCTGCAATACCCCGCACCAATACTCTGCAATACCCCGCACCAATACTCTGCAATACCCCGCACCAATACTCTGCAATACCCCGCACCAATACTCTGCAATACCCCCTCACCAATACTCTGCAATACCCCCTCACCAATACTCTGCAATACCCCCGCACCAATACTCTGCAATACCCCTGCACCAATACTCTGCAATACCCCCGCACAAATACTCTGCAATACCCCCCCCGCACAATACTCTGCAATACCCCCCCCCGCACAATACTCTGCAGTTCCCCCACACCAATACTCTGCAATACCCCCCGCACAATACTCTGCAATACCCGGAAAAAAAATGTGTTTTAACCACTTCCTGCCCGCCGGCCGTCAGATGACGTCCTTGACTTTGTGCAGGGATATCTGAATGATGCCTGCACCTACAGGCATCATACAGAGATCATCTTTTTCAGTCGGCGATTCTCTACACCATACGAATAATCATGGCGGCTGTTATGCCTCTTGATTGTTCTTACGGGAGGCGAAAGGGAACATCCCCCCTCCCTTCTCCCTCCGGTGCTTCTTCCGACTCACCGCTACGATCAAAGCCAAGATCGTTTTTTTTTTTTTCAGGCTTCCCAGCCTAGAGGTGAGATGTGGGGTCTTATTGACCCCATATCTCACTGTAAAGAGGTGTAAAGAGGACCTGTCATGCTATATTCCTATTACAAGGGATGTTTGCATTCCTTGTAATTGGAATAAAAGTGATCAAAACATTTATTTTTGGGGAAAACATGTCAAACTAAAATAAATAAAGCAAAATGAACAATAAAAAATAAAATAAAAAATTAAAGCGCCCCTGTTCCCGTGTGCTCGTATACAAAAGCGACCGCACTCGTAAGTCCCGCCCACATATGAAAACGGTGTTCAAACCACACATGTGAGGTATCGCTGCGAACGTTAGAGGGAGAGCAATAATTTTGGCCCTAGAGCTCTTCTCCAACTAAAAAGATGTAACCAGTAAAAATATTTAAAGCGTCACCTATGGGGATTTTTAAGTAGAGAAGTTTGGCGCCATTCCACAAGCGTGTGCAATTTTGAAGGGTGACTATCGACTCGGCGTAACTTCATCTTTCATATTATGCAAAAACATTGGGCTAACTTTAATGTTTTTTTTTTTTAAAGCACAAAACCGTTTTATTTCCAAAAAAACGCAATCAAAAAATTGCTGCGAAAATAACGTGCGCGATAAAAAGTTGCAACGACCGCCATTGTATTCTCTAGGATTTTTGCTAAAAAAGCATATATAATGTTTTGGGGTTCTATGCAATTTTCTAGCAAATAAATGATGATTTTTCCATGCAGGAGAGGAATGTCAGAATTGGCCTGGGTGCTCCAAAACGCCTGATGGTGCTCCCTGCATGTTGGGCCTCTGTATGTGGTCACGCTGTGTAAAAGTCTCACACATGTGGTATCGCCATACTCAGGAGGAATAGCAGAATGTGTTTTGGGGTGTAATTTGTGGTATGCATATGCTGTGTGTGAGAAATAACCTGCGAATATGAACATTTTGTGAAAAAAAAAATCTTGATTTTGCAAAGAATTGTGGGAAAAAATGACAACTTCAAAAAACTCACCATGCATCTTTCTAAATACCTTGGAATGTCTTTTTTCCCCAAAAAGGGGTAATTTGGGGGGTATTTGTACTTTTCTGGCATGTTAGGGTCTCAAGAAACGAGAGAGGCTGTCAGTACTTCAGGTGTGATCAAATTGATAAATTTTCAGATATTGGCACCATAGCTTGTAGACCCACATAGCTTGTAGCTTGTAGACTTTCACCCAGACTAAATAATAACCAAATTTTTTTTTTTACCAAAGATATGTAGCAGTATACATTTTAGGCCAAATTTATGAAGAAAATTTTCTTTTTTGCAAAATTTTATAATAGAAATGAAGAAAAAATCATTTTTTTACAACATTTTCTTTATTTTTTCATTTATAGCGAAAAAAATAAAAACCGCAGAGGTGATCAAATACCTCCAAAAGAAAGCTCTATTTGTGGGAAAAAAAGGACAAAAATTTAATTTGGTTACAGTGTTGTATGACTGAGTTATTGTCATTCAAAATGTGAGAGCACCGAAAGCTGAAAATTGGTCTGGTGATTAAGGGGGTTTTCGTGCCCAGTGGTCAAGTGGTTAAAGGAAAAAGGTAAAATCGATCATTCAATTTTAAGCAACAGTCTATTAGTTGAAGCCCACATTAGATGTTCTCGTCTAGCCTGTCGCAAGCAGCGGGGCATGATGGGAATGTGATGTCACAAAGGTTGGGGTCGCAGGGTAGCATCACCCGGTGACCACGCCCTATGCCTATATAAGTCAACGCGGTCCACTCAGACGCCATTTCAGCGGCAGAGCTCGTCGTGTCAACATTGAATGGAACAGAGGAAGGAAGAAGATAGCGGAAAGAAGCCCTGCCCCCCCCCGGAGGAGACAGGCAGAAAAAGGAACAGATAAGAAAGTGGAGAGACGCCCCCCCCCAGGAGGAGACAGGCAGAAGAGGGAACAGAGAAGAAAGCGGAAAGAAAGCCCTGGGCTTCGCGAAGGAGACAGGCAGAAGAGGCAACAGAGAACACAGCAGAGAGAATCCCGGGGCCCCAGCAGAAAACTGCGAAGCCCGGATGCCCCCCCCCAAATCAAAAAGAGCTTAAAGGGGGTGGGGGCCCTGGCAGAAGGCAGCGGGAAAATCCCCCCCCCCTGGCAGAAAACTATGAAGCCTGGGCCCCCCGGCGGAAGAGAGAAGACCGGGCCTACACCCCCCTTGTAAAAGAGCTTAAAGAAGAAAGGGGGGGCCCCGGCAGAAGACCCCCCCAGCTGTCTAATAAATTACTACAAAAATCTGTGTGGTGTTTTTTTTAACTTTACATTTTCCCCCAGGTGAATGGGTAGGGGTACAATGTACCCCATACTCATTCACATAGGGTGGGGGGCCGGCATCTGGGGGCCTCCTTATTGAAGGGGGCTCCCAGATTCCGATAAGCCCCCACCCGCATACCCCGACAACCAATGGCAAGGGTTGTCGGGAAGAGGCCCTTGTCCCTATCGACATGGGGACAAGAGTGCTTTGGGGTGGGGGGGCAGTGCCCCAAAGCACACACTCCCCCATGTTGAGGGCATGCGGTCTGGTACGGCTCAGGAGGTGGGGCCACTCGCTCGTCCCCACCCCCATTCCTGTCCGGCCAGACTGCGTGATTGGATAACCCCCATTCCTGTCCCGGTCCTGTCAGGGGGACAAATGCCTGATCGTCATAGCGATCTGTCATTTCCACTAGTCCCACCCCCCTTCAGTTAGAACACACACAGGGAACATAATTAACCCCTTCCTCGTCCCCTAGTGTTAACCCCTTCCCTGCCAGTGGCATTTTTATAGTAATCAATGCATTTTTATAGCACTCCTCGCTACAAAAATGCCAATGGTCCCAAAAATGTGTCCGATGTGTCCGCCATAATGTCGCAGTACCGATAAAAGCCACTGATCACCGCCATTACTAGTAAAAAAAATATATTAATAAAAATGCATTAAAACTAACCCCTTTTTTGTAGACGCTATAACTTTTGCGCATTTTGCGATTTTTTTATAACCACAAATATGTAGAAGAATACGTATCGGCCTAAACTGAGGAAAAAAATTGTTTTTTTTATAGATTTTTGGGGATATTTATTACAGCAAAAAGTTAAAAATATTATTTTTTTTGGTTTAAATTGTCGCTCTATTTTTGTTTATAGCGCAAAAAATTAAAAGGTGATCAAATACCACCAAAAAAAAGCTCTGTTTGTGGTAAAGAAAGGACGCCAATTTTGTTTGGGAGCCACGTTGCACGACCGCGCAATTGTCAGTTAAAACGACGCAGTGCCGAATTGCAAAAAGTGGCCTAGTCATTGACCAGCAAGTGGTTAAAAAATAACAAAACAGTAAAGTTAGCCCAATTTATTGTGATAATGTGAAAGATGATGTTACACCGAGTAAATAGATACCTAACTTGTCACGCTTTAATATTGCACACACTCATGGAATGGCGCCAAACTTCAGGACTTTAAAATCTCCATAGGCAACGCTTGTTTTTTACAGGTTACCAGTTTAGAGTTACAGAGGAGGTCTAGTGCTAAAAGTATTGCTCTCGCTCTAATGCACGCGTCAATACCTCACATGTATGGTTTGAACGGTGTTTACATATGTGGGCGGGACTTATATGCGTGTTCGCTTCTGAGTGCGAGCTACTAGGGACAGGGGCGTTTTAATTATTATTATTATTTTTTTTTTACGTAATAATTCAATAAGACCTCACATCTGTCCTTCAGGCTGGAAAGCATGCGATCGGGAAAAAAATAAACACAAATCTCATGCTTTCAGCCACGATTGCAGCTTTGTTTGTTTCTGCCTCTGCGTTTCTTGTGAACTGAGCATGCCCAGGGACTTAGAATTTTTGATGTTGCTTTTTGTGTCTCATAGAGCGTGTTTTTTGGGTTAGTAATTTAAGGAGATAGTTAACAGGTTTAAACAAGTGCACCCAATGGAGACTGAACTTTGTCCATGTGTTTTCAATTGCGTCATTAACACACAAGCCTATGTTATATAAAGCGTGTTTATAGCATTTGTCAGCTGCCCTGAAAGAGGGCAGGTTGTGTGTGTGGGGGCTGGCAAGAATGTCTTTGCAAAAAGATATGTTTTTGAGCAAGGTTTTTTTTTTCTATGTATGTTTTTATTTTTACGCTGTTCACTCACTTTGTACTGCATTATTTTGCTAAATATTTCTCAAGATGTTATGATTAATGTTTCAAACCTGTGTATGTGGCTCTGTTGTGTTATTTCCAAAGCATAAGGCTCCATGCACACTGAAGCTGATAAAAGCTATAAAAAAAACGCCAGTAGCTTTGCAGGGAGCCTTTCAATGTCTTTTAGCGTTTTGGCAATAGCTTTAATCAGCATTTTTGAGTGTAGTTTTCTTTTTTCTTTTTTATAATGGTTAAAAAAAATTAAAAAAAGGCTGGCGCCAGCGTTTTTGAGTGTTTTTCGGCGTTTTGGGTTTTTTCCGCCGAAAAACGGCACTTTGAATGCAAATTTCGGGCGTTCAGAAAAAAAACAATAAACTCCAAAGCTCATTAACACTAAAAAACGCCCAGGTGTGCATGGGCAAATAGGCTAACAGAGTTCAGTTTATAGGCTTTAAAAAAAAAAGCCAAAACGCGTCAATACAGTTTATCAGCTTCAGTGTGCATGGAGCCTAAACCATATGCTGTTTACTGTCTCAAATTAACCTGTTTATTTTTATTTTTTCTATTTATTTAATTTTGTTTATTGTTTTTTTTTTTTTTTTTTGCTTTCCTTGTTTTGTTGGCCAATAAAATACCTTTCAAATTTTTAAGTTTGTTTTTTGTTACTTTTTCATGCTACAGATTTTGACAGCTGCAGCTTAATTAGGGCTGATTGGTTACAACAATCAGTTGTGATTTTTGTCTGGAAGCTCTTTTGCTGGTGTGTATGCAAGAAATGTTTGCTGTCATGTTTATTCATCAGGAAAGGAAATACAGCGCAGTAAGTATTATTACCTTTTTCCTGCAGTGGGCCTCAGTCAAGTACCCCCGACAGGACATGTTTTGTGGATTTATTTTATCAAGAATTGCTGTCCAGACTGTCTTTTAAAGCACATGTGCAAGATAAAGGAAAACCTGCAAACATGGCCTGTTGGGGCGTGGGGGGTGTGTTGGCGGACAGGCTTGAAGTGCTGATTTACAGCACTGTGCTTAAATCTAGCGCAAGGCAATCCTATTCTAATTGTGGGTGTTTGAGGGAAGCCAAGTGAGTGTTAGAACCCCTGCTTGTGTTTTTTTGGGTTGAGCTTTGTGTCCCCTTTCTTAAAATTGGCTTCACTTCATTTAACACACAGCTGAACCGGAAGTGAGGTTAAAACCCTACCAATGTCTTTTTTTGGGGACACAGGTCAATCTAACTAGTGTCCCCATTAAGCAAATTGCACTCCAGCACTGCTGTGTACACCCCAAATGATTATTTAGGGGTTTGGGGTTTAGTAAAGGCAAAGCTACTCTGCAGTAGAAGCGTAGTCGCTGAAAATCAGAGGGGAAGAACTGATGGTTTTAACATTCAATCCTGTAGAAGCAAAGTTTTTTTTTTCTTCCTTGCTTGTCCACTTGTAGTGCAAAGTGGATTTGTCTTTAGGAAATGGACCCCAAAGTCCAAGATCCCTAATAATTTGGGGTGTACACAGCAAAATGCTAGAGTGCAATTTATATAATGGGAAACTATTTAGATTGATCTCTGTGTCCCCAAGAAAAGATATTAGTAAGGTTTTACCCTCAGTTCCTGTTTGGCTATGTGACAGGAAGTGAATGAATTTGAATTAGAAAGTGACAACATTTGTGAGGTGTCTTCACCCTATCAGGGGTGCAGACATCCCCAAAAAATGAGCAGATGATACTGATTTGTAAAGGAAGAAAATTGTTTATTTAACATTGGGTGGTGTTTCTGGGGGGCCCCAACACACATTCATACATATTAGCAACGCTGTATCCTGGCCTATTAGCATGGTTATATTTTCTTAGTCCTCTCAATAAAATTATCAGAAATTTGTGCTTAAAGTAGAACATCATCATTTTGGATGGAGGGAGGGTTATAGCCCCTGTCAGTTTATTTTGTACCATCCCTGTCCAATTGGGGAGATTTGCCTTCACTTCCTGCCCCATAGCCAAACAGGAAGTGAGAGAAAAACTATGTAAATTAAGGGAATCCAGTGCCCCCCCCCAGAACTAGTGTGTGTGTACCCCCCCCCCCCTGAAAATTTCTGTGCGGGTCCTAAAAAAACAGGGTGTGGCCTTGACAGGAAGGGGTGGGTAATTTTTCTATTAAGAGGTGCAGAAGTTTAGTCAGTTTAGTCAGGCCTAGGGCAGCACAAAACCTAAATATACTACTGAATATTAGGGCTTATTTAGACAGGATCCGATTTACAGCATGTTTTTACATTGTGGGAGGAAACCCACGCAGGCACAGGGAGAACATGAAAACTCCAAGCAGATGGTGTCACGGGCGGGATTTGAACCAGCGACCCTTTTTGCTGCTAGGTGAACATACTATCCACTACACCACTGTGCTGAACGAACATGATCGCGGCTGAAAGGATGAGATCAGTGTTTTTTTTTCCGATCTCATGCTTTCCAGCCTGGAGGAGAGATGTGGGGTCTTATTGACCCCGCCTCTCTCCATAAAGAGGACCTGTCGCACACTATTCCTATTACAAGGGATGTTTACATTCCTTGGAATAGGAACAAAAGTGATCCAAAAAAAAGGGACAAAAAAGTGCAAAAATAAAAATATTACGTAAAAAAAAAAAATATTAAAATGCCCCTGTCCCTAGTAGCTCGCACTCAGAAGCAAACAAGCATGTAAGTCCCGCCCACATATGTAAACACCGTTCAAACCACACATGTGAGGTATTGACGCGTGCGTTAGAGCGAGAGCAATAATTTTAGCACTAGACCTCCTCTGTAACTCTGAACTGGTAACCTGTAAAAAAAAACAAGCGTCGCCTATGGAGATTGTTAAGTCCTGAAGTTTGGCGCCATTCCATGAGTGTGTGCAATATTAAAGCGTGACAAGTTAGGTATCTATTTACTCGGTGTAACATCATCTTTCACATTATCCATAAAAATTGGGCTAACTTTACTGCTTTGTTATTTTTTAATTTATGAAACCGTTTTTTTTTGGCCAAAAAAAAAGGCGTTTGAAAAATTATTGCGCAAATACCGTTGGAAACAAAATAAAAAATGACCGCCACTTTATTCCCTAGGGTGTCTGCCAAAAAAATATATATAATGTTTAGGGGTCCTGAGTAATTGCCCAGGAACAAAATATAATTTTTACATGAAGGAGAGAAGTACCAAAATAGGCGCGGTATGGAAGTGGTTAAAGTGAAACAATAAAAGTGAAATATTCCTTTAAATTTCATACAGGGGGGGAGGGGGGTATAACATGCCTGTGAAGTAGTGCATGTCTCCCGTGCTTAGAACTGTCCCTGTACAAGATGTCATTTCAGAAGTGAAAAAAAAGTAATTTAAATGTACTCATGGCTATAAAGAATAGTCATTGCTCATTAAAACTAAAAAAAAAAAAACGTCCCTCCAAATTCAATTACCAGGCCCTTCAGGTCTGGTATGGATATTAAGGGGAACCCCGCCGTCCAAAAAAAAAATTACGTGGGGTTCCCCCTAAATATCCATACCAGGCCCTTCAGGTCTGGTATGGATTTTAAGGGGAACTCCACCCCAAATGTAAAAAAAAAATGGCGTGGAGTCCCCCCAAAAATCCACACCAGACCCTTATCCGAGCACGTTAACCTGGCCGGCCGCAGAAAAGAGGGGGGGACAGAGTGCGCCCCCCCTCTCCTGAACCGTACCAGGCCGCATGCCCTCAACATGGGGAGGATGTCCCCATGTTGATGGGGACAAGGGCCTCATCCCCACAACCCTTGCCCAGTGGTTGTGGGGGTCTGCGGACGGGGGGCTTATCGAAATCTGGAAGACCCCTTTAACAAAGGGAACCCAAGATCCCGCCCCCCCCCCTGTGTGAAATGGTAATGGGGTACATTGTACCTCTACCATTTCACCCAAAAAAAGTGACAAAAATGTAAAAAATGACAGTAGCCGGTTTTTGACAATTCTTTTATTAATATCTTCTTTCCGAGCTTCTTCTTTTCTTCTTTTCTTCTTTCATTCGGGTTTCTTCCTCCATCTTCCTCTGCTTCTTTCTTGGGACTTCTCATCCGCATCTTGACCGGCATCTTCTTCCATCTTCTTCTCCTTCCGTCGGCCTTCTCGTCCCGCATCTTCTTGTTCTTCTGGACGCTGCGCTTGAAATTGAAGGAAGAAGAAGATGGGAGACGAGAAGGCCGACGGAAGGAGAAGAAGACGGAAGAAGATGCCGGGCAAGATGCGGACGAAAAGTCCCAAGAAAGAAGCAGAGGAAGATAGAGGAAGGAACTCGAATGAAAGAAGAAAAGAAGAAGCGCGGAAAGAAGATATTAATAAAGGAATTGTCAAAAACCGTCTACTGTCATTTTTAACATTTTTGACACTTTTTTTGGGGTGAAATGGTAGAGGTACAATGTACCCCATTACCATTTCACACAGGGGGGGGCCGGGATCTGGGGGTCCTCTTTGTTAAAGGGGTCTTCCAGATTTCGATAAGCCCCCCGCTCGCAGACCCCCGGCCAGGGTTGTGGGGATAAGGGCCCTTGTCCCCATCAACATGGGGACATCCTCCCCATGTTGAGGGCATGTGGCCTGGTACGGTTCAGGAGAGGGGGGTCCGCACTCTGTCCCCCCCTCTTTTCTGCGGCTGGCCATGTTAATGTGCTCGGATAAGGGTCTGGTGTGGATTTTTGGGGGGACTCCACGCCATTTTTTTTTAAATTTGGGGTGGAGTTCCCCTTAAAATCCACACCAGACCTGAAGGGCCTGGTATGGATATTTGGGGGGAACCCCACGTCATTTATTTATTTTATTTTTTACGGCGGGGTTCCCCTTAATATCCATACCAGACCTGAAGGGCCTGGTAATTGAATTCGGGGGGACCCCCACGCATTTTTTTTTTATGAATGAATCCTCTCAGAATTGCTGGGAGCCGACAATTCATTATAGCCGCGAGTGAATTTTAAATGCCTTTTTTTTCTTTCAGAATGTCATTTTGTGCAGGGACAGTTCTAAGTGTGGGAAACATGCTCTATTTCACATGCTGACTTTACACCCCACCTAGGTACGAAATTTAAAGGAATATTTCACTTTTATTGTTTCACTTAAAGCATTATTAAATTCACTGCTCCCGAAAAAACGGCCGTTTAAAAAAAAAAAAAAAGCATTGATACATGTCCCCTGGGGCAGGACTCAGGTCCCCAAACACTTTTTAGGACAAAACTTGCATATTAACATTTAAAATGAACACTTTTGATTTCTCCCATAGACTTCTATAGGGAGTTCGGCGGCGGCTTTACATATTACTTGCATTGCGCCCGCTGCTACGCTGGTTCATGCGCCTAATTAAGGCTTCACCCGGAGTACTAATTAAGCCATGACCCGGCGCAGCGCAGTGATAATAGTAAATCAGCCCCAATGTCCGGTAGCAGATTTAGTTTGATTAGAACTCTACAAAGCCAAGGAATGCAATATCAGGGAAACAGTAGTAAAAAGTCGTCTATCAGACATTCCATTAGGATGTGCTTTGCTGTCTATAATGCATGGTCTGCTTTTGAAGAAAAAAATAAATGAATAAATAAAACAAAATAAAAGAAAATCAAAGAGGAAAAAGAAGAAAAAGTGAAAAGGGGAGTGAAAAGAGGAAGGGTGAGAGATGTAGAGAAAAGACCTCAGTCAGTTGGGCTCATCTCTACTGGGCTCCGAGTGCAGATGGTATACAGAGTGGGAGGGGGGTATCATGTAATCAGGGTGGGTCCATCCGTCAATGCCATGGATCCCATGTTGCCGAGTGTTAATCAATTTGGTTCCTCAATCTAGCCGACATGGACTCTATGACCTCCACATCATAAATTCTGGCATAAATTTCAGCAAGTGCAGGGGGGGTTACGGTGTTTCCACTGAAGAGCCACTAGACATCTGGCCGCTGTTACTATATGTGTGGACAGTTTTTTTGTCAAACTGGATCATTTAGGGGGAGAGGTCCAGTAAGAAGAATTTGGGTGAGAAAGGAATATCCACCTCGAACAGCTGACAGAGAAGCCCCCAGACCGACCGCCAGTAAGTTTGAAGGACTGGCCAACTCCAGTAGATATGAAATAATGTGCCCCGGTTCAGGAGACATCTCCAGCAGCAGTCCTGATACTATAGACGAAGTTGCTAAACTCATTTCTAATGCCCACCTAACCACCTGTCATTTGGACCCCATTGCCTCTCAAATACTACAGTCACCCTCTGACTCTATTCTACACTCTCTAACGCACATCTCCAATCTCTCCCTCTCTTCTGGCATCTTCGCCAATGCTCTAAAACATGCACTGGTCACCCCCATACTTAAAAAGCCATCATTGGACCCTACCAATCTTAACAATCTCCTTGCTTCCCTTTTCCTCTAAACGCCTTGAACGCCTGGTCTACAACCAGTGACCACCTCATTAAAGGGGTTGTAAAGGTTTGTTTTTTATTTTCTAAATAGGTTCCTTTAAGCTAGTGCATTGTTGGTTCCCTTACCTTTTCCTTCAATTTCCCTTCTAAATGTTTTTCTTCTTTGTCTGATTTTCTCACTTCCTGTTCTTCCTCAGTAAGCTTGACCCCATCACCTGAGCCGTTCTGGCTAGGGGTAATGAGTGTGCTCGCCCCCTCCCTTGGGACAACATCCCTGTGGGGAGACGCTGTGAACCACACGCTGTGTAAGCTCTAACGAGCAGGGCCCTCTGATTCCTTCAGTATTCAATTGTATTGTAATTGTACTGTCTGCCCTAACATTGTAAAGCGCTGCACAAACTGTTGGCAATGTAAAAAAAAAACAGCTTGACAAGGCTTAACACTGTATCCAGCGTTAGGCCACATACGGTGACCAGATTTTTAAAATGAAAATCCGGGGACATATTTTTTCTTTACTAGTAATGGCAACAATCAGCACTTTCTGCCCGTCGCCGCCCGCTTCACAGTCACTCAAGTCTTACTCTTCGGGCCCCGGCTACTACTGGATGAGGAGCGGAGGAAGATCACTCCACCAGGGAAGGCAAGGCAGGTGGCTGGCCAGGATTTGCGCCCGAAACTGAAGAAATATTCCCTCCACTCCGACCAGCACATGATCATCAGAAAGGGGCACAGATAATGGTAAAAATACAACCCCCTTATGCTAGTAGGCACAGCGGAGCGGGGGTGTGCAATTCAATTTTTTTTATTCTGCACTAACTGTCTTAGAAATTGCCCCTGCCCCCTATTAAATCCAATCTCTCAACAAAACTAGGGACAGACTTGGTCCGGGGACAGTGTCCTCAATCAGGGGACTGTCCCCTGAAACTGGGGATGTCTGGTCAACCTAGTTTAGCAGCCTTTAGCAATGTCAGACATTTTTACAGCAGTAACGCTGGTCCTTAGAACGTGTTTTTTTTTTTGCAGCTTGAAAATGCCTATGCCACTTACAGCTCCTAAAAGCCTGTGTGTTCAATATAATAACATGCATTTTTAAGCTGCAAAAAAACAGCTGCAAAAAAACAAAAACAAATGTCTGACGCTGGTAAAAGCAACTGTAAAAACGCCCTGTGTGCATGGGGACTTTCGGTGGCATCTTTACTCAAAGGAACCTTTCCCCAAGAAATGTGTTATTTCCAGAAAGTTTGTTCCTCCCTTCATCTCTTGGTAACTGCCACTGGAATAGCATTGGGTGGTAAATCTCCCCAACAGAGACACAGACAGCAAAAAAAAAACAAAAAAAAAACAGACAGGTTTTACACTAAGGCCTCGTACACACGATCAGTCCAAACCGATGAAAACGGACTGAAGTTCAGTTTCATCGGTCCAAACAGACCGTGTGTACGCCCCATCGGTCTGTAGTCCTTCAGTCTAGAAACAGAGAACTTGCTTTAAAATTGGACCGATGGGTCAAAACTGATGGTTAGTACGCAAACGCATCGGTTCCAAACCCGGGCATGCTCAGAATCTAGTTGACGCATGCTTGGAAGCATTGAACTTCATTTTTTTCAGCACGTCGTTGTGTTTTACGTCACCGCATTGGACTCGATCGTTTTTTTAACTGATGAACCGATGAAACTGAACTTCAGTCCGTTTTCATCGGTTTGGACTGATCGTGTGTACAGGGCCTAAGTGTAATAATATAGAGCTTGAAAAACAGACACTCAGCGCCAGCTGAGGAGGCTGCACCCAGGAGCTGTGTACATGCACAACATGTTTTACTCTGTAGCCATAATGAAGATGGTTCATTCAAACATGTTGGCAACAGACCAATAAAAGCTTTACTATGATTCTACCCCATTGCATTCACTTACACCAGATTTCAACCTTGTTGGTAATGAATGTGGGTGTTTAAACCACATTTTATTGTAATTAAAATGGAAACCCAGTGATGTTTTCATCTATATGAGCAGCCTATACAAGAAAGTTGCAAAGTTAAATAGAATGAACCAAAATTACTGTTTTTCTCTTCTGATTACTTGGCAGTGTTAATTGAACAACATTGTCATCAGAATCTTAGGCCCCATACACACGAGAGGATTTATCCGCAGATACGGTCCAGCGGACCGTATCCGCGGATAAATCCTCTCGAGGATTTCAGAAGATTTCTATGCGATGGCGTGTACACACCATCGCATTGAAATCCGCGCTGAAATCCTCTGCCGATGACGTGTCGCGCCGTCGCCGCTATTATGACGCGGCGACGGGCGCGACGCTGTCATATAAGGAATTCCACGCATGCGTCAAATCATTACGACGCGTGCGGGGAATCCCTTTGGAAGGATGGATCCGGTAAGTCTGTACAGACGAGCGGATCCATCCGTTGGAATGGATTCCAGCAGATGGATTTGTTGAGCATGTCAGCAAATATCCATCTGCTGGAAATCCATCCCAGGGGAGATTTATCCGCGGATAAATATCCGACGGAGTGTACACACCATAGAATCTATCCGCAGAAACCCATTTGATGGGATTTATCTGCGGATAGATTCTATGGTGTGTATGGGGCCTTCCACTAATCTGTAATGTCATACAAAGATCACCATAACTGGAAATAACTGGGCCTAGTACCCCTTATTGCACTAGGGTCAACCAACAAATCAGCACAGTTTTTAGACTACAATATGCACTTTACAGTCAGTTAGTAATTAAATACAGAAATAAAAGAATCCACTTTATAACATGACCACTGAGCTGAATTGACATCTTTATGAAGAATTAGGTGTCCTTTTTATAAACCGTGATAAGCCGAGATCATGATGATTACTGCTTATTTCAGACCATTGCCGGTTTAATATGCTGAGATGAGGAACAGAGAACATGTTTGTTTGTCACAAACGGCCAGTTTATTAAAGTGAGATCTGAAGATCCCACAGCCGTTCCAATGAAATATCTCCCTTCCAGATTCACCAGCTCAGAGGTAGAGAATCTGGGAAAGAAGCTGGTGCGATTAGGGGAAGAAGGCTTATTTCTTCCTAATATCAGCACCAATGGGTTAAAAATGAATATTAACAACATATACAACATATATATATATACATACATACACACACACACAAGTATATATATATATATATATATATATATATATATATATACACACACATATACATACATACATACATACATACACACTGCTCAAAAAAATTAAAGGAACGCTTTGAAAACATATCAGATCTCAACAGGCAAAAATCTCATGCTGAATATCTATACTGTTATGGACTGGGTATTGTGTTAGGAATGAAAGGATGGCACATCATTTGATGGAAATGAAGATTATCCACCTACAGAAGGCTGAAATCAAAGACAAAAAAATTATGCAGCAAGCTAGTCCCTTTTGCTGAAATTTGGTCCTCAGTAGTTTGTATGACCCCCCAAGTGCTTGTATGCATGCCTGACAACATCAGGGCATGCTCCTAATGAGACGACGGATGGTGTCCTGGGGTATTTCCTCCCAGATCTGGAACAAAGCATCACTGAGCTCCTGAACAGACTGAGGTGCAACTTGGAGGCACCGGATGGACCGAAACATAATGTCCCAGAGGTGTTCTTTTGGATTTAGGTCAGGTGAGCGTGGGGGCCATTTAATGGTATCAATTTCTTCATCCTCCAGGAACTGGCTGCATGCTCTCGCCACATGAGGCCGGGCATTGTCGTGCACCAGGAGGAATCCAGGACCCACTGCACCAGCGTATGGGTCCAAGGATTTCATTCCGATACCTAATGGCAGTCAGGGTGCCATTGTGTAGCCTGTAGAGGTCTGTGCGTCCCTCCATGGATATGCCTCCCCAGACCATCACTGACCCTTCACCAAACCAGTCATGCTGAACGATGTTACAGGCAGCATAAAGTTCTCCACGGCTTCTCCAGACCCTTTCACGTCTGTCACATATGCTCAGGGTGAACCTGCTCTCATCTGCAAAAAAGCATGGTGCACCTGCCAATTCTGGTGTTCAATGGAAAATACCAATCAAGCTCCACAGTGAGCACAGAGCACACTAGAGGATGTCGGGCCCTCAGGCCACCCCCATGAAGTCTGTTTCTGTTTGGTCAGAGACATTCACACCAGTGACCTGCTGCAGGTCATTTTGTAGGGCTCTGGCAGTGCTCATCCTGTTCCTCCTTGCACAAAGGAGCAGATACCGGTCCTGCTGATGGGTTAAGGACCTTTTACGACTCTGTCCAGCTCTCCTAGAGTAACTGCCTGTCTCCTGGAATCTCCTCCATGCTCTTGAGACTGTGCTGGGAGACACGGCAAACCTTCTGGCAATGACACGTGTGCCATCCTGGAGGAGTTGGACTGCCTGTGCAAACTTTATAGAGTCTAAGTATCTCCTCGTGCTACCAGTAGTGACACTGACCCTAGCCAAATGCAAAACTAATGAAAAACAGTCAGAAAAGATGAGTAGGGAAAAAAAATGTCAGACACCTCCACCTGAAAAAACATTCCTGTTTTGGAGGTCGTCTCATTGTTGCCCATCTGGTGCACCTGTTGTTAATTTCAATTAACAGCAAAGCAGCTGAAACTGATTAACAAACCCCTCTGTATACACCCCTCCCCCTCTGTATACACCCCTCCCCCTCTGCTACTTAATTGACCAGATCAATATACCAGGAGTTCCGATTCAAAGGGGTTCCTTTAATTTTTTTGAGCAGCGTATATACACTATATATATATATATATATATATATATATATATATATATATATATATATATATATATACACATATATATATTTTATATATATATATATATATATATATATATATATATATATAGGGGCAGATCCACAAAGAAATTACGCCGGCGTATCGATTGATACGCCGGTGTAATTTCAAAATTCCTGCGTCGTATCTTTGTTTTGAATTCTCAAAACAAGATACGACGGCATCTCGGCTCGATCCGACAGGCGTAAGTCTTCGTACACCGTCAGATCTAAGATGCAATTTTTCGGCGGCCGCTAGGTGGCGTTCCAGTCGTAATCCACGTCGAGTATGCGAATGAGCTATTTACAGCGATCCACGAACGTACGTCGGCCCGTCGCTTTTTTTTCTGTCGTTTGCGTTCGGCTTTTTCCGGCGTATAGTTAAAGCTGCTATACTGAGGCATACTCAATGTTAAGTATGGCCGTATTTCCCGTGTACAATTTTGAATTTTTTACGTAGTTTGCGCAAGTCGTTCACGAATAGGGATTTGGCGGGTTCCGGTTTAATTTCAAGCATGCGCACTGGGATACCCCAAGGGACGGCGCATGCCAGTTCCAAAAAAACGTTGTTTACGTTGGGTCACAACGTATTAACATAAAACACGCCCCCATTAGATCCATTTGAATTCTGCGCCCTTACGCCGCGAGAGATACACTACGCCGCCGTAACTTACGGCGTGAATTAGTTGAGGATTCAAACAAAAGCAAAGTAAGTTACAGCGGCGTAGCGTATCTTACATACGCTGCGCCCGGCGCAGATGTATGTGGATCTGCCCCACAGTGTATATACACTGCTCAAAAAAATACACACATATATATAATAAAAAATAAATATATCGTACTTATAAATATGTTTACACACACACATATATATATACAGTATATATGTATATGTATACAAACACATTAATATATATATTCATGCATATATATATATATATATATATATATATATATATATATATGTGTGTGTGTATATATAAATACACACACATGTGTATATATACACAGTACTGTATATATATATATATATATATATATATATATATATATATATATATATAATATATATATATATATATATATATATATATATATATATATATATATATATATATACATATATATATTTTTAAACCTTAGTTTCACTTTTTGAATTTAGCTGAACTGTAATCTCACAATATCTCACGAGATTACAGGCAGCCCACCCACTTTTACATAATTTTCCTCTGAGAACTGCTGAGAACTGAACTGAGAAAAAACTTCTCAGTTTACTAAACGGACACCTTAATACAAATCCTATTAACCCATTAATAGCTTCATGAATTGGGTAATTTGTGCCTTGAAGGTCAAAAGATGAAGACATATTTTTCTTTCAGTCAGTTATGGTGTTATTAATCACAGTTAGAGTTGAGCGGACACCTGGATGTTCGGGTTCGACGGGTTCGGCCGAACTTCGGAAAAAAGTCTGGGTTCGGGACCCGAACTTGACCCGAACTTAACCCCGAACCCCATTGAAGTCAATGGGGACCCGAACTTTTGAGTACTAAAATGTCTCTAAAAAGGTAATGGAAAGGGCTAGAGGGCTGCAAATGGCGGCAAAATGATGGTAAGAGCATGGCAAGTACTCTGCAAACAAATGTGGATAGGGAAATAACTTAAAATAACATAAAATACCTAAAAATAAAAAATAAATAATATTGACCTAGGAGGACGAGGTCCATATGGAGTAGGTGGTTGAGGTGGCGGTGGATGTGGCGGTGTAGGTGGAAGCGCCGTTGGAGGAGGACGAGGGCACACCCCAAAAGAGTGAGAAAGATCAGAAATACAAGAATGGCTGGGCAAGGCCGGTATACGTGTCTATTCTGCACAAGGTACGGACAAGTCCTGTGGGATCCATGCCTGGTTCATTTTAATGAACGTGAGCTTGTCCACATTGGCTCTGGACAGGCGGCTGCGCTTGTCTGTGATAACGCCCCCTGCCGTGCTAAATACACGTTCAGATAATACACTGGCTGCAGGGCAGGCCAGCACCTCCAAGGCATAAAGGGCAAGCTCAGGCCATGTGCCAAATTTGGAGACCCAGAAGTTTAAGGGGGCAGACCCGTCATTCAGTACGTGTAGGCGTGTGCACACATACTGCTCCACCATGTTGGTGAAATGCTGCCTCCTGCTAAAAAGTTCCATATCAGCTGGTGGTGCTGGTTGTTGTGGCGTGCTGACAAAGCTTTTCCACATTTCGGCCATGCTAATCCTGCCTTCTGAGGTGCTGGCGGTGCCCCGGCTGCATTGGCGACCTCTTCCTCCTCCTCTGCCTTTGCCTTGTGCTTCCACTGTGCCCCCGCTGTCAGGTGGGAATTCCACCAGCAGCGCTTGTACTCGCGCATCCTGCAATCATGCTCCAGTGAGGGAATTAAGGATGGTACATTGTCCTTGTAACGGGGATCCAGCAGTGTGGCCACCCAGTAATCAGCACCTGGTAAAATGTGGGCAACACGGCGGTCGTTGTGAAAACACTGCAGTATGTAATTGCTCATGTGTGCCAGGCTGCCCAGAGGCAACAAAAAGCTGTCCTCTGTGGGAGGTGTATCGTCTGTGTCCTCTGTATCCCCCCAGCCACGTACCAGTGATGGCCATGAGCTGGTCTGGGTGCCACCCTGCTGTGAACATGGTTCCTCCTCCTCCATCTCCTCCTCATCCTCCACCTTGTTATCCTCCAGAACTGTGCCCTTGCTGGACAATTGTGGACCTGGCGTTTGTTGGTGCAGGAACCCACCCTCGGAGCCACTTGTGAATGATTGCCCTGAAAGCCTTGGAAATGATCCCGATTCCTCCTCCTCCTGTGCCACATCCTCTTGTATTATCGCCCGAAGCGTTTTTTCAAGGAGGCATAGAACTGGGATAGAAACGCTGAGAACGGCGTCATCGGCACTGGCCATGTTGGTGAAGTACTCGAAACAGCGCAACAAGGCACACATGTCTCGCATGGAGGCCCAGTTATTGGTGGTGAAGTGTTTCTGTTCCACAGAGCGACTCACGCGTGCGTGCTGCAGCTGAAACTCCACTATCGCCTGCTGCTGCTCGCACAGTCTGGCCAGCATGTGCAAGGTGGAGGTCCACCTTGTGGGCATGTCACATATGAGGCGGTGAGCAGGAAGGCCGAAGTTACGCTGCAGAGCTGACAGGCGAGCAGCAGCAGGGTGAGAATCCCGAAGAACTGCCATGCTAGGGAACTCCTTGGACCTGGCTTTGGTGTGCTCGGTCCCTTGCTGCATTGGGCAGTAGCAGGCGTACTGTCTAGGGGACGGAGGCTCCGCTTTTGCACCCTGCTCCCTCTTCTGCTGTGCTAGTGGCTCTGTGCGACCACCGCCTCTTTCTCCGAACTACACAGGTCACCTGCATGAGGTTGATTCCATGTGGGGTCGAGGACCTCATCGTCCTCCACATCATCTTCCACCCAGTCTTAACCACTGCCCTCCTTGTCGGTCTGCATAATTGCAAAAGCAGCAGCAGTTGGCAACTGTGTTTCTTCATCATCCGAGATGTGCTGTGATGGTCCCTCCATGTACTCATCTTGAAACATAAGTGGTTGGGCATCAGTGCACTCAATCTCTTCCACTTCTGGGGCAGGGCTAGGTGGATGGCCCTGGGAAACCATGCTAACAGAGTCATCAAAAAGCAGAAGAGACTGCTGCATGATTTGGGGCTCAGACTGCTTGGTTGATTTGTAAGGGGGTGAGGTGAAAGACTGATGGACATCGGCTGCAGGGGCCAACTCTGATCTTTCAGCACAAGACTGGTTGGGAGACAATGTGAAGGAACTGGAGGCACTGTCAGCAACCCTATCTACTATCGCCTGTGCTGCTCCTAGCCTCAACATTCGTAGAGCCGGATTAGGCCCGACCAAATACCGCTGCAGGCTCTGTAGCCTACTCGCACCTGAGGAAGGTGTTTCACTTGTGCGTGTAGCTGGCACAGATCGACCATGTCCTCTCCCTGCAACAGGAGCTCCACCAGCAGCACCACGACCGGGGCCACGTCCCTTATTTGACGTTCTCCTCATATTTCTCAAATGTAGGATCTTGCCCTAAATGGGTGTTTTTTTAATAGCACAATAGAAGAACAGTATCTAAAGTGTGTATCTCACACGTACAGATATGCAGGAAACGCACCAAAAATTATTTTTTTGCCCCAAATGGGTGTTTTTTAAATAGCACAATAGAAGAACAGAATCTAAAGTGTTTATCTCACACGTACAGATATGGAGGAAAAACTGCAAACACTGGAGGAAACACTGCAAAATATATTTGTTTGCCCTAAATGGGTGTTTTTTGAATAGCAAAATAGAAGAACAGTAGCTAAAATGTTTATCTCACACGTACAGATATGGAGGAAACACTGAAGGAAACACTGCAAACACTGGAGGAAACACTGCAAAACATTTTTTTTTTGCCCTAAATGGGTGTTTTTTGAATAGCAAAATAGAAGAACAGTAGCTAAAGTGTTTATCTCACACGTACAGATATGGAGGAAACACTGCAAACACTGGAGAAAACACAGCAAAATATATATTTTTGCCCTAAATGGGTGTTTTTTGAATAGCACAATAGAAGAAAAGTATCTAAAGGGTGTATCTCACACGTACAGATATGGTGGAAACACTGCAATTAATTTTTTTCCCCTAAATTAATGTTTTTTGAATAGCACAATAGAAGTATCTAAAGGGTGTATCTGACAGTAACATATGCAGTGCTGGTCTAATTTGATTTCTGAAGCAGGACTGACTCCTATCTATTTCTCTCCCTAAAAGCAAAACCAGGCAGGAACCTTTCCTTAAAGTATCTAAAGCAGATATCTCACAGTAACATATGCAGTGCTGGTCTAATTTGATTTCTGAAGCAGGACTGACTCCTATCTATTTCTCTCCCTAAAAGCAAAACCAGGCAGGAACCTTTCCTTAAAGTATCTAAAGCAGATATCTCACAGTAACATATGCAGTGCTGGTCTAATTTGATTTCTGAAGCAGGACTGACTCGTATCTATTTCTCTCCCTAATGGCAAAACAAGGCAGGAACCTTTCCCTAAAGTATCTAAAGCAGAGTGACTTGCACATATGTAGATCGCTGAGTAATTTGATTTCTGAAGCAGGACAGTCTGACTTCTATCTAATTCTCTCCCTCAGAGCAGCAGCAGCGCCAGCCTTTCCCTGCTAAAGCAGAGTGAAGTGCTGTGCTGTGTGCCTCTAGCTTATATAGAGGCGGGTCACATGCTGCACTTGCCAATCACAGCCATGTCATTAGTAGGCATGGCTGTGATGGCTTCTAGGTCGCACGACGAGTTAAACGAATGTTGATTGGCTGCCCTGCAGCGTGCCATTACATTGCCGAACACCGAACCCGAACCCGAACTTACAGCAAATTGAAAACTTTACAGTTCGGGTTCGCTCAACCCTATCACAGTGTAATTGACTTTCTGTCTCTTCTCCTTCACAATAAGGGACTAAGGGAAGCACCAGTACTTTGTCATGTGATTACTGCCAATAACTACAATCATCAGCTGTGAGACTGATCTGTTGGGCTCTCTTTCAACTATATCCAAGCACATTAATTTGTTTATGTATCCATGAGTAAAATGTGGTTGCATAAATACTGTGCAATCAGGGCTTATCATCTGATTTAAGTCTTCTAAGTAATTCAAACTAAATGCATATTATAGAAATGTATAAGCAGAGGTTGATGAATCTGCTGATAATTTTGACATGTGGTGCACTGCTTAATATTAGTTTTTTTTTCACTGAGAAAAGATATAATGATATATAAATATATATTACTGTTAGTAACATGTTCCTGAGAAGATGCAGGTGCAGTGCTTTCCTCCTCTGGAAGAACCACATCTGTTTCCAACACCTCATCTACGGACTTCCCAAAAGCGTCATACATCATCTAGGGCATACAAAGGAACATACAGTTTAGTTCAGTGGAGATAAAAATCAGAAGAAACAATCCATTACACAATCATCATTTCAACAATGTATTTCAAGGAAACTTTGGTAGCAAACATATTTAATTTAGTAAAAAGAAGAAGGTAGGGGGCGCTCACTGACTGAATAACTATGTAACTACATGGGTGAACAGTAGGATCATTTATAAAATAAGAACTAATCAATTAATAAAATGTCCAAACAAATCCAAAACATGCAATTCCAGTGCAAAAGTAAACCAAGTGGAAAAAAAAAAAAAGAGGTGAAATAGGCAATCAGTAACCCATATAAGACAGGTGGTTAAAAATCCAGTAAATAAATAAATAAATATATAAATGTGCAACTGACAAAAATCAATGTGCATAAAGGTGCAAAAGTGGAAAAGTCTGGTAGAAAATAAATTCTTAAAAAAAGTTCATATTTCATAATGATGTGCAATCAACTCCAAAAGTGCAAGCAGGCAATCTTCACAGGATCACAGTGATTACAAAAGTGCAGGTGCTAAAAATAGTTTCCCCCAGCCTCTCACCTTAATAGGCTTTAATAAAAGCCTTGCTGCAATATCTCTTAAGGACTGATTACTGCTCTCTTCTCATTGCCGTCCCAGCTCCTGATTTCACATGTAGAGATGTACAGAACTGTTCGCCGGCGAATAATTCGCGGCAATTTTTTTGCGTGTTCGCATTCGCCGATGTGCGCGAACATATGCGCTGTTCGATCCGCCTCCTATTAATTATCATTGAGCAAACTTTGACCCTCTACCTCACAGTCAGCAGACACATTCTAGCCAATCAGCAGCATACCCTCCCTCCCTGACCCTCCCACCTCTCGGGCAGCATCCATTTTAGATTCATTCTGAACCTGCATTCTTAGTGAGAGGAGGGATAGTGTTGCTGCTGCTGAATTTATAGGCAAATCTATAGCTAGGCTAGTGTTTTCAGTGTCCACTCCAGTCCTGAAAGACTCATCTGATCTCTGCTGTAAGGACAGCACCCCAAAAAGTCCTTTTTAGGGCTAGCATATCAGTCTGCTTTCTTTTTTTTTCCTATAATCTAATTGCAGTTGCCTGCAATGCAGCGTGTGTGTCAGGATCACAGCGTACACTGTGCCCAGTGCCACCCACCACTCATCTATCTTGGTGGCACAGTAGATAACATTTAAAAAAAAAATGTATTACTGCAATATAATAGTAGTCAGTTGCCTGGCTGGCAGTGTGTGTCAGGGAACAAAGTACAATGTGCCCAGTGCCACCCACCACTCATCTATCTTGGTGGCACAGTACATAACATTTAAAAAAATTAATAAAAATTATTACTGCAATATAATTGTAGTCAGTTGCCTGGCTGCCAGCGTGTGTCAGGGGTACAGCGTACACTGTGCCCAGTGCCACCCACCACTCATCTATCTTGGTGGCACAGTAGATAACATTTAAAAAAAAACAAAAATTGACTGCAATAGAATAGTATGTGCAAATGGGGAGTTTGCGGTTGTGCTAATGGACTGTTTGCAGGTGTTTGCGGTGCGTTAAACGGGGAGTTTGATCTGTCAGAGTTTGGTCTGTCACTGTGAACCCTAACCCTATTACAGACAGGGTTAGGGTTACAGATAGGGTTAGGGTTACAGATAGGGTTAGGGTTACAGATAGGGTTAGGGTTAGAGACTGTAACCCTAATCCTAACCCTATCTGTAACCCTTACCCTGTCTGTAACCCTAACCCTACCCTAACCCTATATGTTGCCCTAACCCTATCTGTAACCCTAACCCTAACCCTATCTGTTACCCTAACCCTAACCCCAACCCTATCGGTTACCCTAACCCTAACCCTATCTGTAACCCTAACCCTAAGCCTTACACTACCTGATCGATATAACATCATACTTGATGTTTTAAAGCACGTTATTCCAAACAATTTATGAATGTTAGGTGATTTATGTCCTTTATGGATTAAAAACGGACTCTGCGACAACTACGTAATTTTCCATGGGAGTTTTGCCATGGATCCCCCTCCGGCATGCCACAGTCCAGGTGTTATTCCCCTTAAAACAACTTTTCCATCATTATTGTGGCCGGAAAGAGTCCCTGTGGGTTTTAAAATTCGCCTGCCCATTAAAGTCTATGGCGGTTCACCCGGTTCGAGCATTCGCGAACATATGCGGAAGTTCGCAATCGCCGTTCGCGAACGCAAAATTTTAGGTTCGCGACATCACTATTCACATGCACAGCAGGCTTACACACACAAGTTCCTGACGTGATCCAATAACCCACAGATCCACAGCTCCAAACACAGATCCACAGCTCCAAACACGGCCAGCCTCCTCACATCAGCTCACAATAACATATCCATAGTGGAGTAGGTTAAAAAGGGGGATTTATTAAAATCACACTTACAATAAAGCAGAGAATCTTCTGCGTTATAAACATATGAACTTCCAGTCTCGGCCGCAACCAGAAGTGAGTCACCACGGCTTCCAAGTCCTTTACGCGTATCGTGACAGACTACGTCACTTTCTCATCCTTTTGAGAAAGTAACGTAGTCTGTCATGATACGCGTGAAGGACTTGGAATCCGTGGTGACTCACTTCTGGTCGCGGCGGAGACTGGAAGTTCATATGTTTACCATGCTGACGATTCTCTGCTTTATTGTAAGTGTGATTTTTATGTTTAATAAATCCCCCCTTTTTAACCTACTGCACTATGGAGGGCTCCTTTCTCTCCTCTATGTTATTGTGAGCTGATGTGAGGAGGCTGGCCGTGTTTGGATCTGTGGATCTGTGGGTTATTGGATCACATCAGGAACATGTATGTGTAAGCCTGCTGTGCATGTGAAATCAGGAGCTGAGAAGAGAGCAGTAATCAGTAGAAAAGAGATATTGCAGCAAGGCTTTCATTTTAGCCTATTAAGGTGAGGGGCTGGGGGAAACTGTTTTTAGCACCTGCACTGGAAGAAACAGCACCTGCACTTTTGTAATCACCGTGATCCTGTGAAGATTGCCTGCTTGCACTTTTGGAGTTTATTGCACATCATTATGAAATATGAACTTTTTTGAAGAGTTTATTTTGTACCAGACTTTTCCACCCTTATGCACATTGATTTTTGTCAGTTGCACATTTATATATTTATTTATTTACTGGATTTTTATCCACCTGTCTTATATGGGTTACTGATTTCCTATTTCACCACTTTTTTTTTTTCCACTTGCCCACTTGGTTTACTTTTGCACTGGAATTGCATGTTTTGGATTTGTTTGGACATTTTATTAATTGATCAGTTTTTATTTTATCAATTATCCTACTGTTCACCCATTTAGTTACATAGTTATTCAGTCAGTGAGTGCCCCCTACCTTCTTCTTTTTAATATTACTATCTATGTGCGAAAATTTTTAGGTGGCTGCTGCTATTTATTTTAGGTTTTAGACTATTTGCCTTTGGTATGCGCATTAGTTCCCCCCTTTTTAATATATTTAATTTAGTAACTCATTTTATAGAAGAGAGATAATGATGAGAACAAAAAGATGTGAAACTCACCAGTTCATCTCTTGATGGGTCTGGCTGAGGAATAATATCAGGAGGAGCCAAATCATCATTACTGAACCTAATACAAAGATGTGTAGTATTATTTGCACAACTTACAATGAACATCATGTCATTACAACATTTTTTGCTCTCTGTAATTTAAAAATCAATCAAAGAGAGTGCAAAGGGCTGTGAAGGACAGTATTTGTGAGGTGAAGGTAAGCTTAAGGTAGAAATCAGTATTATGAACCCGGACCAAACAAAATGATAGTACAAACTTGCACACAACTAAAAATATTTTATCTTGTCACATTTTTTACACTTTTAATGTGGTAATTATACATAGGAACTGCTTTGAAGTTTAACCTCTATGGGTGGTGTTCACGCATGCAAAGTTGTGAGGAGCTCACTGGTTTCAAGGAGGCTGTAAATGCTGCCTGTCATAGTATGGAGGTGATGTTGTGAACTGGTAAAATACTTTTTTTGATTGATCAGGGGCATAATAGGACTTTTTTTATATATAAATGTAAAATTACTATGTAGATAGAAAATAATACAATTGATGCGGCAAAAAAAATAAAAATAGTGTGAGATGATGTGAATGACCACAAAACTTAAACACTATATAAGTCCATATAATGTTTTATGAAAGCTATTGTATCATGAGTTGAAAAGTCCATAAAGCTGATAACAGTGATAAAAAGAAATGCACTAGATTGAAAGAAAATAAAACGTGTTCCTCGTAACGTAAAGTGAGGGGACTCTCAATGAGTCAACAAGGCTTGTGGTGCAAACAACAATCCATGAGACCTCTACGCCTGTATTTCAGATAATTGTGGAAGATGGTCCGTCTGTCCAGTAGATGGTTTAGAGTGGCAGTCAACAAATGTAACCAGCGTAACGGATTGAGTCTTTTCATGTAATCAAGCAGTTTGACCAGAAAAGAAAATACTACACATATTGTGAACCCGTAAAATTATAGTAAAAAAAAAAAAAAAAAATGGGAACACTCATATTTGAATAGATGAACAAGCGCTTGAAATGAACAGTATAGGCAATGCAAAGGCATCAGAAGGGCCATTGCCCTGCCTATACTGTTAATTTCAAGCGCTTGTTCATCTATTTAAATGTGAGTGTTCCCAATTTTTTTTACATTTTACTATAATTTTACGGGTTCACACTATGTGGGGTATTTTCTTTTCTGGTCACACTGCTTAATTACATGAGAAAATTCAGTCCATCAGGCTGGTTACAACTGTTGACTGACATTTTGAGGCACTTACTGGACAGGGGGATCATCTTCTACTCTGGTCTGAAATACAGTTGTAGAGATCTCATGGATTGGTGTTTATACCACAAGACTTGTTGACTCATTGAGCGTATGCTCATTTGAGTCCCTTCATTCCGGTAAGCCTTCACACAACCGGTGGTGGTCGTATTGTTGTTTTCTTCACCCAACATTGACGTCACGAGCAACACGTTTTCTTGTAATCTAGTGCATTTCTTTTTATCACCGTTCCTTTATGGACTTTTCACCTGACGATACAATAATATCTATAAGACATTATATTGACTTATATAGCGTTTAAGTTTTGTGGTCATTCACATCATCTCACACTTTTGTGGTTATTCACATTATATTCTGTCCTTTATTTATACATACAGATTTGTAGCAGTACAAAAACCTTAAGCGCTGCACATATTTTTATTCTCAGTTTTGATTTGCATTTGTTTAGTGCTGTGCTGGCTGCTACCTGCTAGATTATTGACTGTTAGCATGATATACATAATCCTTCTATTTCTAATATTTAAATAAGAATTCCTAGCCCACTGGGAGCAATGACTCTAAGTTTCACATACGGTTGTAAATCTCTAGATTACCTTTACACTTATCTATTTCATGTGCTATTGAGACAATCCTTGACAAAGCTTCTCAAACTTTGCTAGCTGGTTATAGGATCTATGTATTTTGATGCTGTTATCAGAGCTTTTGTATATAACAGCATACATTTTACTTCTCTTCCCTCATTTCAAGGGAAACCTAGAAAATATATTATTTCTGTATCATTAACACAAACACAGCTTCCCCGTTCTTCACTGTGCCGCTGTCATTGATTGTGTGTTCCCTGATATAGGGAAGCACGATCAATGGTGTCACACGTCCAGCCCCGCCCCCCTACAGTTAGAAACACATATGAGGTCACACTTAACCCCTTCAGAGCCCCCTATGGATAACTCCCAAACTGCAATTGTCATTTTCACAGTAAATGCATTTTTATAGAATTTTTTGCTGTGAAAATGACAATTGTCCCAAAAATTTTTTAAATTGTCCGATGTGTCCGCCATAATGTCGCGGTCATGAAAAAAATCGCTGATCGCCACCATTAGTAGTAATAAAAAACAATTATTAATAAAAATGCAATAAAACTATCCCCTATTTTGTAAACACTATAAATTTTGCGCAAACCAATCGATAAACACTTTTTTTTACCAAAAATAGGTAGAAGAATACGTATTGGCCTAAACTGAGGAAAAAAAAGTTTTTTTTATATATTTTTGGGGGATATTTATTATAGCAAAAAGGAAAAAATATTGCATTTTTTTCAAAATTGTCGGTCTATTTTTGTTTATAGCGCAAAAAATAAAAACCACAGAGGTGATCAAATACCACCAAAAGAAAGCTCTATTTGTGGGATATTTTGGTCCGGGTCTTAAGTGGTTAAAGGAAAATGCTGTGATCCTACTTCCTGCTTGGTAGAACTGCACTATAGAAGTGTTTAATTATACATAGTAAGCATTTACAAAAATAATTTAAAGATTTTCTTTAAAATTAAAAATCAAAAATAAAATTCCAGAAAATAGACACATAAATATTAAGGGCCAGATCCACAAAGAACTGCCTATCTTTAGGCAGGCGTAGTGTATCTCAGATACACTACGCCGCCGTAACTTATAGCGGCAGGTTCCTTATCCAGAAAGAATTCGCGCCATAAGTTACGGCGGCGTAGTGTAAATGTGTCGGCGTAAGTGTGCAAAATTCAAATGTCTGAGATGTGGGCGTGTTTTATGTTAAATCATCGTGACCCCACGTAAATGATGTTTTTTTTTAACGCCGCATGCGCCGTCCGTGGAGGAATCCCAGTGCGCATGCTCAAAATCACGTCACAAATAGTCAATGCTTTCGACGTGAACGTAATTTATGCAAAGCCCTATTCGCGAACGTTTTACACAAACGGCGTAGACGACGGAAAATTTGACGCTCTCCCAACGTCCATACAACATTGCGTACACCTCATAGAGCCAGGGGTAACGTTACGCCGAAAAAAGCCTTACGTAAACAACGTAAAAAAATGTGTCGGGCGGACGTACGTTTGAGAATCGGCGTATCTAGCTAATTTGCATACTCTATGCAGAAATCAACGGAAGCGCCACCTAGCGGCGTACTAAGACGTACGTCGGTCGGATCTACCCCACATTCAGGCGTATCTTGTTTTGTGGATACAAAACAAAGATACCACGGCACATCGTAGAACTTACGTGGCGTATCAATAGATACGCCACCGTAAGTTCGTTGTGGATCTGGCCCTAAATATTTTCTGGTCACAATGGGGTAAAATTCATAAACATAGTATCCTACCTAAAGTCTGTCCTTTCCTCCTGTACAGAGAGGGTCCGAAGAATGTTCTGAGTTGCTGGAGCAGATTCTGTTTTTCTTGGAATAATTTCTTCTTTCTCTTCAGTGTCTCCTTCTGATGGCCGCATGATTCTCTGTTCTTGCAGAGACCTCACATATAACTCAGAGAAACACCTAAAGATAAGACAAAGAGAGATCTTAGTCAACTTAACGAATAGCAGTCATGCTATTAACTACTTTGTTTATATGCTGTATTACCTGCGAGGCTTCCCAGCTTCATCTGGAGGCAAAGTCGTCACAGTTACTTTCTTTGCACGAATAAATAGTGTACGAACATCCTCAGGGGTCAATGAGCAGAACGGTTGACCACAGATGGCTACCAACCTTGCACCCGGACAAAGTCCTACAGTTTCAGCCATGCTGAATCTCTCTACTTCAGTTACAAACCCCCCTGAATCTGCGTTGAAGCCAAGCTGCCCAAGACCATTTCTTAGCAATGGGATTTCACGGGTCTCACAGCCACCTGACACAACCTAGGATAAGAAAAAACGTGAAAGGTTATGTTTGTACATTTTACTTATCATTGTGGTAAAGTGTATGCCATACTATTGGTTAAAGATCCGTTTAGATATTAATCTTTTAGAAGGGCAATTGTCCTGTATTTTAAAGAAACAGTTATGTCATGGGGACAAAGAGGAGGCAAATTTATTAAATACTTTCTTCAGCTCTGCGTATACAAAGGAGCATGGGGGTGCTCAAGTCCGTATTGACACAGCCCCAAATGATCCATAATGGCTCAAAAGTGATATGGTCCTGACATTTTTTGACAGACTAAAAGTGGATAAAGCACCTGGACCAGATATCATCCACCCACTGATCCTCAAAGAATTGAGCTCTATCATTTCAAAGCCATTGTTTCTAATTTTTAGGAACTTGTTAATGACTGGAATAGTACCACTGGATTGGCTAGGGCCAATGTGGTGCCTATATTTTAAAAGGGATCAAAGTCTTTACCAAGTAACTATAGACCTGTTAGTTTAACTTCTATAGTTGGAAAGATACTAGAGAGTTTAATAAAAGACCCCATAGAGTTCTTGCTGGAAAAAAAAAACATTTTAAACGACAGACAGCATGGATTCATTAAAAGGCAGAAGTTGTCAAACAAACCTGATTTATTTTTATGATTAGGTAAGTAAAACCTTGGACAGAGGGGTGGCTGTGAACATAGTATACTTGGACTTTGCAAAAGCGTTTGACACATTTCTCCATACATGGCTAGCTAAGGTAAAGTCTACAGACCTATTCTTTTGTAAATGTATTAAAAACTGTCTAAAAGACCAAACTTAGGGAGTAGTGGTTGATAATTCTTACTCTGAATGGTGTAAGGTTACTAGTGGTGTAACCCAAGGTTCAGTGTTGGGACACTTACACTTTGATATCTTTAAAAATGATATTAAAAGTACCACTTCAGTCTTGGCAGGTGACACCATGCTATGCAGTGGAATAACGTCCTTACAGAATGTCTCCAATTTACAAGCTGACCTCAAAGCACTGTTTAATTGGGCAACTATGTGGCAAATGAGGTTTAATGTTGATAAATATAAATTTATGCACTTGGGGGCTAAGAATATGCATGCATCATACACACTAAAGGAGTACAACTGGAGGAATCCATAGTGGAAAAGGATCTGGGGGTTTTGGTAGAACATAAGCTTAATAATAGCATGCAAAGTCCTTTCTTGTATTAAGAGAGGTATGGACTCCATTGAGAGTGATATCATTTTGCTCCTGTACAAATCATTAGTAAGACCTTATCTGGAATACGCAGTTCAGTTTTGGGCACCAGTCCTCAAAAAGGATATCAGGTAACGGGAGAAAGTGCAAAGAAGTGCAACAAAACCGATAAAAGGCATGGAGGACCTCAGCTATGAGGAAAGATTTGAGGAACTGAATTTATGCTCTCTTGAGAACAGGAAATTAACCATATGATCAACATGGTGTTGAGTTAGTCACTTTAAAGGGGTTGTAAAGGTTTGTTTTTTATTTTCTAAATAGGTTCCTTTAAGCTAGTGCATTGTTGGTTCACTTACCTTTTTCTTCGATTTCCCTTCCAAATGTTTTTTTTCTTTGGCTGAATTTCTCACTTCCTGTTTCTCCTCAGTAAACTTGCCACCATCATCTGAGCTGGTAAGTCAGCCAGAACAGCTTACTGAACAGCTTACTGAGGAGGAACAGGAAGTGAGAAATTTAGACAAAGAAAACAAAGAAAAAAACATTTAGAAGGGAAATTGAAGGAAAAGGTTAGTGAACTAACAATTAGACATGTGAAAAAAAAAAATGTTTCTTTTTGTTCTGTTTCGTATCGTTCCATAGGTTCGTTTCCGTTAGTTTTTCGTAAGACGCCCGTTTTCCTGTTCGTTCCCGTTCGTTTTTCGTACGATGAGATTTTTTCGTATTCCGATCGTTTCGTATTTTCGTTACCGTTTTATTTTCGTACATGCGGGATGGTTCGTTATTCTGTTTAATTCATGTTCGTTACTTGTTAGACAATAATTTTCGTGAATTTTCGTCAATGATTTGCATTCTGTGTTTTGGATTCCTTTTTCTGTTTGTCTTTTCGGTCGTGTGTTCGTGTGACATCTATGACAATTTGTTGTGGATGGCATGTGGGCATGCGACTGAAGATACGAACAGAAAAAGGATTTTCGTCATTTTGTACTTTCGTAAATATATCGTGGGATTCGCGGCACTTTTAACACGCGGCTTATCCATATTAACGATTGTTAAGCCCCATACACTTGGTCAGACTTTTTTTAACAACAAACATAAAAACAATCGTTTTCCGTTCGTTCTCAGAAAATTTGTTTGTTTTTAAACTCCATCAGAAAACCATTTTTGGGTTCAAAAGTCTGGCCAACTGATCTCCCTTCAGATGAAAATCCACAGAAAAGTTTATTTGGCTTTACTGTACTACTCAGCACAAAAGAGAAGCTGCTTCACTAACTACACTCACTGCCCATTCAAAAAAAACGAAAATTACATCTGTGGCAAGGGATTTGCATTCTGTGTTTTGGGTCCTTTTTCTTTTGGTGTTTTTGGTCGTGTGTTCATGTGACATCTGTGGCAAAAGATTTGCATTCTGTTGAATCCAAAATACGAACAGAAAAAAGGATTTCAAAATACAGGGTGCGGGTCTTTTGTTGTGGATGTCGTGTGAGCATACGACTGAGGGTGCGAACAGAGAAAGGATTCAAACAAAATGCAGAGTGCAGGTCTTTTGTTGTGGATGTCGTGTGAGCATACGACTGAGGGTGCGAACAGAGAAGGGATTCAAACAAATACAGAGTGCAAATCTTTTGTTGTGGATGTCGTGTGAACATACGGCTAAGGATACGAGCAGAGAGGGGATTCAAACAGGATACAGAATGCAAATCTTTTGTTGTGGATGTCGTGTGAGCATACGACTGAGGGTGCGAACAGAGAAGGGATTCAAACAAATACAGAGTGCAAATCTTTTGTTGTGGATGTCGTGTGAACATACGGCTGAGGATACGAGCAGAGAGGGGATTCAAACAGGATACAGAATGCAAATCTTTTGTTATAGATGTAATTTTCGTTCTCTTGCCGTTTTCGTTTTGTCGTATTTTCGTCAGATCGTTCGTTCGTATTTGCGGTTGTTCGTTATGCGGCTCATTCGTAATCCTGTCGTTTTCGGATTTTGGTGCTTTAATTTTTTCGTATGTACACATTATTCTGCGGGTACGAAAATGAACATTTTCGTACGAAAATAACATTCGTACGAACGGGAATGCACATATCTACTAACAATGCAATAGCTTAAAGGAACCTATTTAGAAAATAAAAAACAAACCTTTACAACCCCTTTAAGGTCATCACAGAGGACAAGGGGGTACTCTTTAGGTCTAGAGGATAAGAGATTTAATCTCCAAATATGGAAAGGTTTGTTCAACAGCTAATTGATTTATTTGATGCAGCCTTAGAAGGTTACCAAAACGGGCGAAGGGGAGGCTGAAAACAGGGCATAGAATGTGTCACTGGAGTTTGGGCTTCTCTAAAGAGGTTGACATGAGGTAGCAGTGTCCTTTGCTCCTATAATGTTTTCTGTTTGTTGGTGCAGCAGTATTCATGTTTTTTCATTTGCATGAAAGTTTATCAATCTCCTAAGATTGACTGAAAAATTTAAAATTTACTTTCGAAAATACTTACCATAATTTTCCTTTTCTGATGGACTACACGGCGGCATATGTTTGGGTAGCTCCACCCTTGCTCCTACCCCATAGGACCCCACTCCCATAAATTTTCAGGCTGAGCCATGGGCCGCGTTCCATAACTAGCCTACTCATAACACTGATAGGGAACTCCTGCTGCCATGGAGTTCATCAGGAAAGAAAAATTATGGTTACTATTTGATAGCTATTTATCCATTTTTCTGACAGACTCCCAAGACAGCATACGTTTGGGAACTAACTAGCCACACAAACTATACGGGTGGGGTTGCCGAACAAAAAATGGTTTAATTTCAACCATTAACAGACAGCACTTTAGGGCCAAAGTTAACCGAAGATAAAGATGCAGGCTTGACACAGTAGTGAGACATAAATGTATTGATAGATGACCAGGAGGCAGCTCTGCATATCACTTCAGGAGGCACATGGAAAGAATCCGCCCACGAAGCTGACACTATCCTTGTCAAATGCATTGTCCTCGCCTCTGGAGGAGTCAAGCCCTTGGCCCTATACACAATCAAGACAGCAATGGTTCCTGAAGAAGAAAGCTTGCTTTCCTCTGTTCTTCCCCGAAAAGAGTACAAAGAGATGGTCAGAGAGCCGGAAGGAGGCTGTTGGTTGCCCTCACATAGGCTTGTAGCGTTTCCCCCACATCCAGGGTGTGCACACTGCCATCCTCCGCTGTCTTAAAGATGGGAAGGACATTCTCCTGGTTTTCATGAAAAACTTATGTAATTTTAGCCTTTGAATCCAACATCGGGATTAGGAAAACTCGATCAGGAAAGGCTCCATGTACCTCAGAGATGCAATCTTGGACACCCTCTTTGCCGAGGTAATGGCCACAAGGAGTGTTGATTTAGCAGACAATTGCTTAATCAAAGCCCCCTGGTGCTGAGACAAGGTGAAATGCGAAAGAAAGCCAAGTACGAGAAGAAGGTCCACCTTGGGAAAACCTTGGTTTTCTCGGAGGCCTTAGTCTGACTCCCCCCTTTAAGGAACTAGACCACCAATGGATGATTTGCCCATGCAACGCTGGTCAAGGCCAAGAGGGCTGAGGTTTGAACTTTGAGAGAACTGACACTCAGGCCAAGGTACAGGCCAGACTGCAGGAAATCCAGAATGACATGCACTTCGGGCTCAATATATGACCTACCCGAGGCTGCTGCAAATTCTGCAAACTTTGTCTAGATCCTGCTATAGACCCTGTTGGTGTTGGTTCATAGTTACATAGTATAGTTACACAGTAGGTGAGGCTGAAAAAACACACAAGTCAATCAAGTCCAACCTATGTGTGTGATTATATGTCAGTATTACCTTATATATCCCTGTATGTTGTGGTCTTTCAGGTGCTTATCCAATCGTTTTTTTAAACTATCGATGCCCCTCGCTGAGACCACTGCCTGTGGAAGGGAATTTCACATCCTGGCTGCTCTTATAGTAAAGAACCCTCTACGTAGTTTATAGTTGTCATGGATCTTGAGATATTAAAGTGTTTCTACTTGACATCTGTTACACAGGAGAGGGACATTCAATGCAAAGACATCGGCTATTGAAATGCTAAGTGGAACCAGCTAGAGAAATACCTTTTATTGTGTTCTGCAGGTTAAGAGCGGGTGTAGGAGACACTCCGTCTGGCTAACAACTATGGATTGAAGGTTAATTGAATCTAGAATGTATGTTTGAAGATGTATGTGTTTATTGTTCTAAAGGTCAGAAGCCTCCTGTCAGCTGTATTGAATTAGCATTCTATTGTCTAAAGCAATGTAACCTCTCAGAGGTAGTAATTAAGTAGACCGGGTTATTGTGTACATTGATTACCCCCTGGGGCTTCTGTCTCAATACACAAGTCTTTCTATCCAAGCTATTGGACCAATCCCTGTTGACAATTTCAAGTCCTCATTTGCATGGTCAAGGGGGACTTGAGTGAAGACTGGATATACTTTACAATTGACCAATAGGAAAGCGGTTGTTGGGAGTGGGATGTTCCAAAATTCTGTATAAAAGTGTGCTGTGTACTTGAAAATAAAGAGTCCTGTTGGAACTTACATACAGCCTGCCTGGTGTTTGTTCCTAATGGGTCCCAATGGCACATAGCTGTAATTCGGATCCCGGAACCTTGGATGACTGGACCATCAGACGTTGCAATCTGCAAGCTGACTCACTGGTAGCAGAGGAGTGTCGGGAGAGCAGGACCTGGGCGAGGAAGGATCTCGTCACATTGGTGGCAGCAGTGGGATTTGCTCTCCAGTTACTGGGACAACTCCAAACCACCACCATGAATGACCAGCTATGCAGCCTGGAGGAGAACCATGCTAAAAGACTTGCTTGAGAGCCGTGGAGGGACCGGTGGGAAGAACAAGGCCACCCTGATCATTGCGCTAGCCGAGATGGATCAGAGGGATGGTGATGCAGGACCCCGGTCAGTTGAAGACTTGTTCCAGCAGCGAGTTCAACAGCGGTTGGCATTATATGGTACTAACCCATCAGAGACCGCCATACAGAATACCATTAGAGACATCCAGCTGCAGGAACAGAGAGAACGAGAGCGGCAACAGAGAGAACAAGAGCGGCAACAGGAGCTGAGAATTGCAGAATTACGGCGATCGGTGACAACGCCTAAAGAAGCAGCACCAAATGAAAGAAGAGGAGAGGTACAGATATCAGTAACCATGGAAGAGGAATTCAGAAGGAGGTTGCGAGAGAAGCAGATACAGCGCAGAGGACCAGTATCAGAGGAGGTCCTGCTTGGATGGTCTGATTCGATCCGCTGCAAACTCTGGAAAGAAGCGCTAGCCCGCGAGCAGCGACACCAGGGAAAAGCTCTCCCCTCCGTCCATGTAAGGTACTGGTCACAGTATGAAGTACGGATGCCTTGTTATTGGGGAACAACCAAAGCAGGAGTGGACAGCAGAGTTAAGCAGGCTGGATCCGGGAAGAGATGCGGTTGGACGAGAGCTACAGAGCCCTCCTGTGGTATGTAGTCCAAGAGTGCCCGTGGTCAGGCGATGACAGCCCCACGGAAGGCTTTGACTATGATGTGGCCTGGGATTGTTGTATTTGGAGGATGTCCCGGGATCCCAACTTTGGGAGCGATCGGGAGTGGCGTTGGGAGGAAATAATGGAGCACAGAGAGCGAAGACTGAATGTCCCGGAAGTGCACTGGTTACAGGAAGATTTGGAATTCCTGGCCGCTCAGGAATGGGAACTGGAAATCGCCTACAAAACAGCTGCTAGACTCCGCTCAGCAGCAGGGTGAGGTTCCCTTTACCTGGGACTATGAGGAAATATCAGCTGACAGTGATGAAATCCTGGCTGATGAATCAGCAGTGGAAAATCGGGAGCTTGCCATTCCCAAGCTGAAGTGCTGACCGCAGGGGCCGAGCTCTGCTAACCTCTGCTCAGTACCCATAGCATCTTCTGGGTTCCATGGACAGGAGATGGTTGAACCTCTATCCCCAGACACCAGTTGTAGAGACAGGGGATTTGATAGACTTTTCTGCTGAGGAAGAACAACCTGGGGAGCCTCCAACAGAAGAGCTGGTATCAGGGCCAAACTTCACTGTGCTCTGCCAGCACCAAGGACAGTATTTGTGGAGTTACAAGGAACTTCCTCAGCTGAAGCGCTGGTCCACCGGGACAGAGGGATCAAGACCTCTGCCCCCCACCCCTGTGGCAGTTCCGGAGGCTCAGGGTGAGAAGATGGCGATCACTCCCCAGCCACAGATTAAAGAATGTATGGACTGTTCAGAGGATGTTATGGATTATGCACCCCCCAGCAGAAGTGCTGGCAACAGGGCAGAATGCTAGCCATCTCTGCCCAGCACTGGGACCAACTGTGGAGTTCCAGGGGAGCCGGGGCGGTTGGCCCCCCTCCCCAGCAACAAGCTGAGGTAGTGAAGCTGTTACTCCCAGCTGAATCACTGGCAGCAGGGCAGGATGCTACTGGCTGCTGCCACACCACTACAGCTTGAGCGGATATCGGTGGATGGGACTGTGGTCTCCACTCACAGCAGCCCAGCGGAAGAGCTGGCAACAGAGCAGAGTTGCCCCGGGCCTCTGCTCTCAACTAACAGAAGAGGGGGTTCCTGTGGTAGTGGATGGGACTCCGATCTCCACTGACACAACCCCAGACAATGGTGCGGCACTGAGACAGGAGGATGTCGGCTTTGCTTTGCAAGCACCGGGGGGATTTACACCTAGCATCAGTGGATGGGACTTCAGTCTCCACTGTATACCCAGGAATGGTGGCCAGTTGGCCCAGGTCCCCAAAAGCATGATGAACTGAGCCCAGCCACCCTGTCTTCTCTCCAGCGGCTGAAAGGACTCCAGGGAGAAGGGCCAGTCCAGGCCTCTCCCCAGCGGCAGGCCGTGTTCTCTGAGAGAGGCAGAGATTGTCTGGGTGAGTAAATGCTCTGTTTGGGACAAGGTATCTGGGGTACTGGGTGGGTACCGGAATTGGGATCTCTCCCAGTGTTAGTCTCCTGCCAAAGGGGGAGATGTGTGACAGGACCTAGCCGGGACAGGGGCTTTTGGAGAGGACTGAATGTGAGCCTCTTGCCGTCCGATTATGGGCCAGGACCTCAAAACAGGAAGGCAGATGGGTCATCCCAGCGGAACAGTCCTGGAACCTTAAGACTACTTTTCCAACATCCTCGAGTGACCCGTTTGGGTCCCCACTGCGGCTGTTGGACTGTTTCCCAGGGGAAGTAATGTCATGGATCTTGAGATATTAAAGTGTTTCTACTTGACATCTGTTACACAGGAGAGGGACATTCAATGCAAGGACATCGGCTATTGAAATGCTAAGTGGAACCAGCTAGAGAAATACCTTTTATTGTGTTCTGCAGGTTAAGAGCGGGTGTCGGAGACACTCCGTCTGGCTAAAAACTATGGATTGAAGGTTAATTGAATCTAGAATGTATTTTTGAAGATGTATGTGTTTATTGTTCTAAAGGTCAGAAGCCTCCTGTCAGCTGTATTGAATTAGCATTTCTATTGTCTAAAGCAATGTAACCTCTCAGAGGTAGTAATTAAGTAGACCGGGTTATTGTGTACATTGATTACCCCCTGGGGCTTCTGTCTCAATACACAAGTCTTTCTATCCAAGCTATTGGACCAATCCCTGTTGACAATTTCAAGTCCTCATTTGCATGGTCAAGGGGGACTTGAGTGAAGACTGGATATACTTTACAATTGGACCAATAGGAAAGCGGTTGTTGGGAGTGGGATGTTCCAAAATTCTGTATAAAAGTGTGCTGTGTACTTGAAATAAAGAGTCCTGTTGGAACTTACATACAGCCTGCCTGGTGTTTGTTCCTAATGGGTCCGAATGGCACATAGCTGTAATTCGGATCCCGGAACCTTGGATGACTGGACCATCAGACGTTGCAATCTGCAAGCTGACTCACTGGTAGCAGAGGAGTGTCGGGAGAGCAGGACCTGGGCGAGGAAGGATCTCGTCACAATAGTTAAACCTCTTTTCTTCTAATTTTAATCAGTGGCCACGTGTCCTGTTCTTCTAGCATCTATCAGGGTGGGCACGACTCCAAAGGAGCAACCCAGCGCCTCTAACCTCTTCCTTTCAAGAACCAAGGACCCTCAGGTGGAGTGGATCCGGACACAGGTGTAGGTATGTGCCCTGCGGAGAAGATCTGATCTGAGAGAGAGAGAGGTATTGGATCTTGATAGCTGAGCTGCAGAAGGGGGAACCAGGCCTGTACGGCCAGAATTAAATCACAGCTACTACTCCCAACTTCTCTGAATGTAGCATTTGTATAAAATACATATATGCCTTGTGGAATTTCCACTGGTCCGTTAGGGTGTCTACCCTGAGGGCCTGGGGCATTGGCCCCTCCTGTAAGGCCCCTTTAACACTGGACCGGGGTGGCGGTAAAAGCACCCCTATTTTTAGCGGCTTTAAAAACCACCGCAAATCTCCTCTGCAGAGGCACATTGCAGGCGGTACAGCCGCGGTGTCCCATTGTTTTTAATGGGCAGGAGCTGTATACACACTGCTCCTTCACAGCTCCAAAGATGCGGCTAGCAGGACTTTTTTTTTACCGTCCTGCTAGTGCACCGCTCCAGTGTGAAAGCCCTCAGCGGCTGTTTCAGGTCAGTTTTAAGGTGCTATTTTAAACACCAATAGCGCCTGCAAAACGACCCAGTGTAAAAGGGGTCTAAAACTTCTCCCATTTGAAATTGCATGGGGAGGCAAACTGATCCACTTTGGTGCTCACTCCCAGCATGAGAATCCACTTGAGAACGTATACATGAAGGGACCACCTATTGTTATTCAGTGGAAAGTGGGACAGAAAATCTGCCTGGGAGTTCTGAACCCACGTAACGTACACTGCAGTATTGTTAGACAGATTCTTCTGAGCCCATGTCATGATTGCCTCTACTTTTGAAGAAGGCTCCATCTGCGAGCATCTCCCTGCCTCCGTATGTAAGAGACTGCTGTGGTGTTGTCCCGCCTCAGAAGTACCGAGATCCCCTTAATAAGTGACTGAAGGCCAGCAAGGCATAAAAGGCTGAACAAAGCTTCAAGATGTTTGATACAACTCCCCAAGAGGTGAAGCTCCACTGGCCCTTGGAAACCTCTAAGGCCTAGTACACACAAGAGGATTTATCCGCGGATACGGTCCAGCGGACCATTTCCGCGGATAAATCCTCTCGAGGATTTCAGCGGATTTGGATCCGATGGAGTGTACTCACCATAGGATCGAAATCCGCGCCAAAATCCCCTCGCGATGACGTGTCGCGCCGTCGCCGCGATGATGACGCGGCGACGAGCGCGACGCTGTCATATAAAGAATTCCACGCATGCGTCGAATCATTACGACGCATGCGGGGGATCCCTTCGGACGGATTGATCCGGTGAGTCTGTACAGACCAGCGGATCAATCCGTTGGGATAGATTCAAGTGGATAGATTTGAAAGCATGTCTTCAAATTTTTATCCGCTTGAAATCCATCCCAGGGGATAAAAATCCGCGGAAACAGATCCGCTGGATTGTACACACCATAGAATCTATCCGCTGAAACCGATCCGCTGAGATTTTTCAGCGGATGGATTCTATCGTGTGTACGGGGCCTGAGAGGCAATTTGCCCTCCAGCCCTTGCAGCTGACATCGGCACATGGAAGTAGGCATTCTTCAAGTCTATTGAGATGAGCCAGTCATCTGGGGGGACTGCTTGCTGGATGAAGCACAGCACAGCTTCTCATCTTGAATTTCTCCTTTGCGATAAACTTGTTGAGATGTGTGAGGTTGATGACTTGTCCCCAGGACCCCAACTTTTTCTTGACCAGGAATAGGGGTGAGTACATGCGTTGAAATCTCTTGGGTACTGGAACTTGTATAACTGTCCCCTGTGTTTCACTTGTCTTTTTTCACTGGAAGTTCTGTGGAAACACCCAGGGGAACCCTTGAAAGTCCATGCATGCACCAGAGAAACCATCCTGATGGTCCAAGCATCTGAGATCAAGGGCAGGCCCAATCTCAAAGGGCTTCTCGGCACCTGTAGATGCTCTTTTAGCTGGCTTCTGAAAAGACTACTGGCCTCTTCTCCAGTTGTTCCTAAGTTCCTGGCCGAATCTATAGGAACGTGCTTCCCTTGAGCGATCTGAAGACTGTATCCATGCTTGGGGTTGACTCTGATTCAGCAAGCAACGATCCTAGGGCAATAACCCTGACTTCTACCCTGTGGCCCAGGCGTTGGTGCTGTCAAGCTTATTCCCAAAGAAAGAGCCACCCTCGAAGGGAATCCTGTACGATCCACTAAGCAGGCCTGGTGCAGGATTTGACATTCCCGCAAAGCCAACACTTGTTTGCAGGCTGATCCAGCTGTGATGTAGATTTTCTTTAAATCTTTATCAATCCGTTTATCCAGACTGTCTTTGAATGAGACAGCATCTTCCAGAGGCAGGGGTGACATGCTTGGCCAACCTCATGAGGGCTTGCATTCACCAGGGGAGCTGATTCAAGGTGCTGGACCTCCTCAGCTTTAAACGGATAGAGCTTTGCTAACCTGCCTTGCAGAGATTATTTCTTCTCTGCTTTTGTCCACTCATCTGTAATGACATCCTTATGCTATGGTAACAGGGAAGTTGCAACGCTCTTTTTTAAGATGTCTGAAATACTTCCTCTGCTTTGAGGGGGACTCAACTGGGTCTTCCCATTTCAAAAAGGGGTGACCAATGAGAAATCAAACCCGGAGTAGCTGTCATCATAGCCCGAATCTTCACTGTCTGAAGACCCAGATAAAGGGTGACTAAGCTCGTGACACAGCGAGAACTGGGATCTGTGTGTGTAAACTTTGATCTGTCATTTCCCCTAATAATTCCCATCGCCCCTTCAGTTAGAACATGCAGAGGGAACACAATTAACACCTTGATCGCCCTCTAGTGTTAACCCCTTCCCTGCCAGTGAAATTTTTACAGTAATCAGTGCATTTTTATAGCACCGATCGCTGTAAAAATGCCAATGGTCCCAAAAATGTGTCAAAAGTGTCAGATGTGTCCGTCATAATGTCACAGTCCCGATAAAAATTGCAGATTGCCGCCATTACTAGTAAAAAAAATAATAATAATAATAATAATAAAAATGCCATAATTCTATCCCCTATTTTGTAGACGCTATAACTTTTGCACAAAGCAATCAATATATGCTTATTTTTAGCAAAAATGTAGAAGAATACATATTGGCCTAAACCGAGGAAAACATTTTTTTCTTTTTTTTTAAATGTGGGATATTTTTTATAGCAAAATTGTCACTGTTCTTTTGTTTATAGCGCAAAAAAAATTAAAACTGCAGAGGTGATATCAAATACCACCAAAATAAAGCTCTATTTGTGTGAAAAAAGGACGTACATTTTGTTTGGGTACAACGCCGCACGTGCAATTGTCAGTTAAAGCGACGCAGTGGTAAATTGTAAAAAGTGCTCTGGTCAGGAAGGGGGTAAATTCTTCCAGGGCTGAAGCGGTTAATGAAATATAAAGATTTAACATAAGATGTAAACTGCACATAGACATATGATACACTGCAATTTTAACCTTGATATGGACTAATATTCTTTTATCCATTAAGGTACTGACATATGGCAACTATATTATATATTCATTGGTGTACATCCTTCTTATCTGGAAAACAACATGCATACATTAGGATCTTTCAGCCTATCCTGGCTATGCAAATATTGGCCAAAAGGTCAATGATGGAAACTTACAAACACAATTTTCTGTTAACATTACTGAATTTGTTTCACAGGCAAGGTAAATATAGCATTTAAAAAAAAAAAAATATGGCAGTATAATATATTGAGAATTGCCAGCACCATGTTGTCCTTTCTGCGCAGAAGTCTTAGGTAGCACAGCCCAGTGATTCACTGATGGGTAGGTCTATTAGTCACCTGAAAGCCATTACATCTTTTAATAACCAATCTGTTGAAATATTTAATCATACAACCTTGTTCTCTGTACATACACCATTATTTTTATAATATTTAAAATATGCTCTGATGTTACACTTTTTTAGTACATAACAAACATTTGTTGTTTAGCAATATTCTTACAGCATAATGATTATTCCTGTACTTCAACAGACTTACTTCCTGAGTTATGCATTTCCTGCTTCAGTTAAATATACTTCCTGCATTCTTAAACCAAGCATCCTGAGCAGTAAACAATTATTTAGAGCTGTAACAGGTAAAATACCCATACTGTTGCTGAACAGTTTTTGATTTCTGGGAAATTCTGCATGTATCTGTTACATAGGGTACGTAAGAAATTTAAAATATGGGCATAATGATGATATATGGAATGCATGACTTACAGTACACATTCAAAGGCATCAAGCATGCAATGGGGATGATTGACTACTAAAGTAGTATTAACTGTCCACTCAGTAAAGTGAACTTTGTATAGTTTACTTTGTAAAGTGGGGGCCAGATTCACAGTGGACTTACGACGGCGTATCTCCACGTACGCCGTCGTAAGTCCGAATGTGAGCCGTAGTATCTATGCGCCTGATTCCTAGAATCAGTTACACATAGATTTGGCCAAGATACGAGCAGCGTAAGTCTCCTACACCGTCGTATCTTGGGTGCATATTTACGCTGGCTGCAAGGGTCGCTTCTGTAGATTTACACGTCGAATATGTAAATTATGTAGATACGCCGATTCACAAACGTACTTGCGACCGCTACGCCGTTTACGTTAGGCTTACGTCCGGCGTAAAGTTACCCCTGCTATATGAGGCGCAGCCAATGCAAAGTATGGACGTCGGCAAGCGTATCTTTTTACATCGTTTACGTAAGTCGTACGTGAATGGGGCTGTGCGTAGGTTACGTCACAGGCATTGGGCCTGGCGTATCTTATGGAGTAAATTCGACGTGATACTGAGCATGCGCGCGCATGCGCCGTACATTAGGCGCGTCATTTACGTGGGGTCACGATTCATTTACATACAACACGCCCCCTACCAACCTATTTTGAATTAGGCGGGCTTACGCCGGCCAATTTACGATACGCCGCCGCAACTTACGGAGCAAGTGCTTTGTGAATACTGCACTTGCCTGTCCAAGTTGCGGAGGCGTAGCGGAAATAGGATATGCTACACCCGCACAGAGATACGCTCTCCTACGTGAATCTGGCCCTATATGTTCACTTTTCAAAGGCAGTGTTAGTATATAAAGGCAATCTCACTTTGAATACCCAATCACATGCAAGGAAAAAAAAAGGATTTTTGTGGGGACACAACTGGGCATTCAAAGCAAATGCTTCTTCACAAAAATTCACTTTGCAAAAGAACATATATACGTACTTTCCAAAGCGAGCATACATTTTGGTAGTTGAAATGCCTGTATTTCTTTGGTAAAGCAATTCTCTTGATCAGATATTTTTTCAGCTAGCTGCACAGCTCTTATCTTACCCCTAAGGGCCCTTTCACACACACGGACAAACGGTCCGTTTATTACAAGTCCGTTTACGGACTTGTATTGTATCCCTATGGGATTGCAGACGTTAGCGGATGATGCATCCGCTAACGTCCGCAACCATCCGCATCCGCAAAGATCCGCTTTTGCGGATGGAAGAAAACCCTATTTTTCTTCCGTCCGGCGGAACGGATCGGATGAATACGGACACACGGTCCGTATTCATCCGATTCCCTATAGGGGAGAGCGGAGGAGAGACAGGGCGGTCTCTACACTGTGTGCGGGGACCGTCCTGTCCGCCGACAGCTCAGCGGGGATTAACGGAGGAATCCCCGATGAGCCAAACGGGCTAACGGAGCGGATCAATACGGATCCGCTCCGTGTGAAAGAGCCCTAACTCTTTTGTTCACATTGTGAGATATTAGTACTGATGCAAATGTAGTGGACTGCTCCTGTTGGCAGGCACTGCTTTAAATTTAGAGGGGGGGTCTGAGTGTTAGCTGACTCAGACCTGTGTGATTTTGGTCAAATTTAGCCTCTGTTCCAGCCATGGCTGTGTTGGGAGTAACCACCATTGTTCGCCTGCGGGGGCGTTATTACCATCCCAGGTCAAACGTGGAAGCAGCAGAGTCAGGGTGTATTGGGTGTCCCCCTGGACAGCGAATCAGGGGAGTTATTGTCCCGCTGTGCATGCTGGGGAGGGGTACTTAAGGGACAGACACCATTGGACCGGGGTCGTCGGTTTGTTGTCCCACCACCTCATGGCCCACCTGGCTGGGGGTGCGTTCTCCTGAAATCCGGGCTCCGTGGCCACATTTATCCGGGGTTGTGATCTGTCTAAGTAGGCTCAGTAGTCAGACTGGGCCTATGCTTTCAAGGTGATCCTGTGCTGTCTGTCCTGCGGGAGGAAGCCACTTGATGAAGGAAGCCAGGGGAGGACCTCTCCTGGAGAGGACCATGCAAAAAGCTGGTATCTTGGGAGAAGGCCTGGAAACTTCATCGAAGGATGCAACATACACTGAGAGGCTTGATGGCGATCGCCTCTCAGATCTGAGTTCTACAGAAGTTAATCTGGAGAGATCTGGGTGCTGAATCCTGTGTCAGGGGATTCCGGACCGAAAGTGTCTCCTCATAAAGGAAGGTCTGTGGCAGAGACTGTACTTTAATCCGTGCGCCATTCCGGTTGCTAGGCCAGTGAGAGGGACCTATCCGGGTGAGCAATACCCACTCTGGCTAGAGTGACGATGAGAACTGTTTGCTGGAAGCAGGAGTGTTTCCTAATTGAGATTATACACCTGAACCTATTAACCTGTTTACCTTTCCACCCTTTCAACCACTTCTTCTTTCCGTTCCGCAAATATATCTTAGAAAAAGAAGTGTAAAGTGTGGACATTGAACTTTTTCAACTCTCCTCTACTACCCTGGACAGTGAGGAAATGGAGGTAACATGCCACCCAAAATACTCAGCAGCTGCTGTGGGGGTAGTGCTACACAAATTACCTATATTTTTTACTTTTTGCAGGGTTCCAGTTACTTGTTTTGTGACACGTTGGCTACACATTGGTGGGGCCATCAAAACTAAAGCTTTTAATATTTTTGTCCAAAGTTGTTTAACTAACTTGAAGTTTATGTGCAGTAGCCTTGTAAGAAGTTACACCACTCGTGTGCCTGAGGTATGTAAAGATTGGCATATATCAGTGTTTCTCAATTGGTGGTTTTCAGTCTGAGATATTAGGTTAAGTATTGAGGAGTGATATTGTCTTTTTGGTGCCAGATGTTAGGGCACTTGCTTATCTCTATTGCTGGAGAAACTCATCTTGAATACAACATGCCTATGATATGAGACTGCAGACACCATTCTACCTCTCTCTTTGTGAAACTTGGACAAAAAGAGTGTGGGAACAGAAGGACCAATGATATCACATGTGGGGAATGTAAAGTAAGGTGACCAGATTTTTTAAATGAAATTCGGGAACATATTTTTCTTACTAGTAATAGCAGCAATCAGTGACTCTCTGCCCGTCGCCGCCGCAGCCCACCTCACAGCCTGTCAAGTCTTACGGTCCGGGTCCTGGCTACTACTGGGTGGGGAGCGGAGGAAGATCACTTCATCAGGGAAGGCAAAGAGATAAGCAGGCAGGCGGCTGGCTGGGACTTGAGCCACGGCAGAAGAACATGCGAGCGGAGATGGATGGGCATGCACCCGAAAATGAAGAACTATTCCCTCTGCTCCGACCAACATGATCACCAGAAAGGGGCACAGATAATGGAAAAAAATAACCCCCCTAAGCTAGCAGGAGCGGTGGAGATGTGTAATTCAGATTTTTTTTATATTAATTCTGCACTGACTGTCTTTCAAATTGCCCCAGCCCCTGTTCAAATCCAATCCGGGGACAAAACCGGGGACATACTTGGTCCGGGGACAGTGTCCTCAATCTGGGGACTGTCCCCGGAAACCGGGGATGTCTGGTCACCCTAATGTAAAGGTCCAAGATGGAAAGTTTGTCCCATATACAGGTGAAAGCATATAAATATAGAAAGCAAACAAACCAGGAACAACACTAAAAGCAATTAAAAGCAACAACAAGCATGAAACAGTAGAGAAATGGAAGGGAGGAATACTTCACAGAAAATCTGTTTTAAAAGCAGGATAAGATATTGGCATTTTCCATTTAAAGCGGGAGTTCACCCAAAAATGAACTTTCTGCAGTTAGATCCAGCATACTGATGACATCTGCAGTATGCTGGTCTTTTTATTTTTATTTTGGTACTTATCGTTTTAGCAGTATTTCTTCTATGGCTCCGAGCGGGGAATCCTGCGGGGAATGGGCGTTCCCGAAGGCAAGCAAGTTGATTGACGGCCTTTCGATAGCGCGTCACGGCTTCCGAAAACAGCCGAGGTGACACTCGGCTGTTTACGGCGCCTGGGCCTGCCGTGTAGAGCTGACTGCGCAGGCGCCGTAAATTGCCGAGTGTCACTCGTGTGGATTTTCGGAAGCCGTGACGCGCTATCGAAGGCTGTCAATCAACTTGCTTGTCTTCGGGAACGCCTATACCAGGAAGTAGACCCCGCTCGGAGCGATAGAAGAAATACTGCTAAAGTACCAAAAAAAAAAAAGACCAGCATACTGTAGATGTCAGCATTATGCTGGATCTAACTGCAGAAAGTTGATTTTTGGGTGAACTCCCGCTTTAAATAACATGCTAATTGTGTTCGGTAGTAAATTATTAGGTGATAATTGTATGTCTAACATTTTTAGTGGGCTGAACCAGAAGTCTGTTGAAGTACTAAAAATTTGTGAAATGAGACAACTAGATAAAGGAAAAACACAAGCATAACCAGTTCTGGTTATTGTCTTCTCCATCACAATTATCTCACCTGCAGCCTCTTGACAATGTGGTTTACTTCTTCTTCTGCCTCACCCTCACTGTTAGCTACTGGGGAAAGAGACAGTCTTCCGGCCCGTCCATAGTAAAGGTCCAATCCCCACTTTTTGCAGTATGTCCATCCAAGTACATCACGGCATGAGCAGTGGAAGCATACCGTTCCTTCACGCTCCTTTTTTGGATCTACTAAAACCACCATCTCAGAGGATATTCCCAGCATATAGGTACCTTCAGTAATACACACGCTTGTTGCTTTAACTGTCCACACAAGAACACCAGAACTGTGGAATTCTGGAGGAACACTGTATGCCCAGCGAGACCCTTTTCCACTTTTATCTCCAGGGCCCGTGCTACCAGCTCTGTCCCTTTTCTTAGAGAGGCCCAAGATGGCTAGTTTAGATGAGCATGAATCCAATGTAGTTGTGGTGACATGATCACGAGCCAAGTCCCTAAGGTACTCTTCTCTTGTTCGTGTGGCCATAGCTAAAAACTTTCCACCACGTTCAGCTGCATTTTCACCATTTATGGCTTTGGAGAGAAGAAAATCTCTAAGTTCAGGTGACTGGCGGAAAAAAGTTGGAGGCAAAGGAGGTCCAAAGGGTGGTGTGTCGGCCGTACGAGTCACAGCAACACTGTAAATGGTGTGAACAGTACATGGATTGTGAACTCTCACAACAATAAATACATGCTGAAAATGGGAGCGTATGGTCTGTGGAGTAAAGGGGAGGGCACCTGGTTCTTGGAAAACTATTGTCACAATGTCATTACCAATATGCCTTTTTCGAAGAAGCTGAAAAATCAGAAAAAAACATCATCATTATAGAATCAACAATAATTAATAGATTACCATGCAAAATGCAACATTATAAAAATAATTTAAGACTTTAAAGTGGCACTAAACAATAACACTAAGGCAGGCCATAGACGGAGCAATTTTCTGCAGGAAAGAAAATTGCTTGATTCTCCCATAAACACAGTCCGTGTTGATTATTTTAACAGCCGCTAGCTATAATCGCATTTGTAAACTCCGACAAGCTGGTTGTACCCAAGTTGATTGATCTATGAATTTGGGTACATTCAGCCTGCCCATGGTTCGAATCTCGGCTGGTTTCTGCTGAACTGGCTGACTTAATCTTCAAAAATCATTCATACACATCCCTTAGGTAATAGCATTGCAAATAATTTTTCATGAGATCTGTCCAGCTTCTTTGTACTGTGCTGCACACGCTCCCAAAACTCTCCTGTTCCTCCTTACTTCTGTTGCTTTGGAAGGAGCAATGCATGTCATTTGTAGTAATGTGCACTGCTCTATCAATACTAAAAATTCCATACCGCATAGTGCCCTCTAATCTTACTGTGCATGCACAAATTCTCAATTACTTGTGTCAGTAAGGCTGAGGGGAGGATAAAGGTGATGCACATACAGGTATTAAAGGGGTTGTAATGGTTTGTTTTTTATTTTCTAAATAGGTTCCTTTAAGCTAGTGCATTGCTGGTTCACTAACCTTTTCCTTCGATTTAATTTCTAAATGTTATTTTTTTTCTTTGTTTTCTTTGTCTGAATTTCTCACTTCCTGTTCCTCATCAGTAAGCTGTTCTGGCTTACTAACCTCCAGCCAGGACAGCTCGGATGATGGGGGCAAGCTTAGTGAGGAGAAACAGGACGTGAGAAATTCAGACAAAGAAAAAAAAAATATTTAGAAGGGAAATTGAAGGAAAAGGTAAGTGAACAACAATGCACTAGCTTAAAGGAACCTATTTAGAAAATAAAAAACAAACCTTTACAACCCCTTTAAGTAAATTTGTATGTAGGTTTGTAGTTATGACATGAGAGGGTGGCTACATTCCCACATACAGTGGGACCATGGAAAACAAACATAGTCACTAGGGATGAGCTTTATGTTCGGGTCGAACATGAGTTTGACTCAAACATCGGGTGTTTGCCCGTTGTTCGAAAAACAAACATTATGGGGCGTTTGCGGCAAATTTGAGCGCTGCGTAATGCCCAATAATGCACTGCGAGATCGCAGTGCATTGCTGTATGCTGATTGGCCAAAGCATGCACCATGACCTGCATGCTTTGGCCAATCCCAGCACCCTCAGCTAAGAGAGCCGTATTATATAATTATATTATATAGCCATTATGTGAATATAATGGTGCGCTAAAATCAACCGTAGTGCAGTACACAGTGTAAAATGAATAGAAATGATCCTAGTGAAAAAATAGCTCTTTGCCAATAAGTTAAAATAATGTGAAAGATATTGCTGGATGAGCAATAACTAAGAGGCCAACAATAATACTAAACAATATTGGGCAAATAGATATGGTAACTATTATGGTTATTGTCAGTTACAATATCTATTTGCCCAATATTGTTTAGTATTATTGTTGGCCTCTTAGTTATTGCTCATCCAGCAATATCTTTCACATTATTTGAACTTATTGGATGATAAAAGATGATAAAAGATGGATGATAAAAGATTCCTGTATAAAAAAGTCCTTTATGAAAAAGTTACGTAATGTCCGTAGGTACACTCACATAACTTCCTTCATCAATAAGCACTTGATCTCCGTTCACAGTTGCTTGTGTGTAATGTTAGGTGATTGATAAACAGGATAAACGACAAGAAAAAAGGAAACGATCATTGCGGGGTGTAATCACCTGTCCGCAGTACGCCAAACAAATGCGTGTGTAATAGCACTGACATGTAACCAGGAATCAGAAGCGCATAGCAGCTCAGTGACAAACAATCTCCTCACTCGATAGCGTCACTCGGCCATATTATATAGCCACACTATATAAGGCTGCCTGCACGTCGGCCCTGTGTAGTGTGTTGGTGTGAACGGAGAGAGAGAGTGTGATTTAGATTGAGCAGGCAGGCAGGTTATTCAGTTAGCTCAGCTGCAGTGTATTTGATATATATATATATATATATATATATATATATATATATATATATATATATATGTATATATATGTATATATATATATATATATATATATATATATACACACACACAGTCAGTCTTGTGTATATATATATATATATATATATATATATACAGGGAGTGCAGAATTATTAGGCAAGTTGTATATTTGAGGATTAATTTTATTATTGAACAACAACCATGTTCTCAATGAACCCAAAAAACTCCTTAATATCCAAGCTGAATATTTTTGGAAGTAGTTTTTAGTTTGTTTTTAGTTTTAGCTATTTTAGGGGGATATCTGTGTGTGCAGGTGACTATTACTGTGCATAATTATTAGGCAACTTAACAAAAAAAAATATATACCCATTTTAATGATTTATTTTTAACAGTGAAACCAATATAACATCTCAACATTCACAAATATACATTTCTGACATTCAAAAACAAAACAAAAACAAATCAGTGACCAATATAGCCACCTTTCTTTGCAAGGACACTCAAAAGCCTGACATCCATGGATTCTGTCAGTGTTTTGATCTGTTCACCATCAACATTGCGTGCAGCAGCAACCACAGCCTCCCAGACACTGTTCAGAGAGGTGTACTGTTTTCCCTCCTTGTAAATCTCACATTTGATGATGGACCACAGGTTCTCAATGGGGTTCAGATCAGATGAACAAGGAGGCCATGTCATTAGTTTTTCTTCTTTTATACCCTTTCTTGCCAGCCACGCTGTGGAGTACTTGGACGTGTGTGATGGAGCATTGTCCTGCATGAAAATCATGTTTTTCTTGAAGGATGCAGACTTCTTCCTGTACCACTGCTTGAAGAAGGTGTCTTCCAGAAACTGTCAGTAGGACTGGGAGTTGAGCTTGACTCCATCCTCAATCCGAAAAGGCCCCACAAGCTCATCTTTGATGATACCAGCCCAAACCAGTACTCCACCTCCACCTTGCTGGCGTCTGAGTCGGACTGGAGCTCTCTGCCCTTTACCAATCCAACCACGGCCCATCCATCTGGCCCATCAAGACTCACTCTCATTTCATCAGTCCATAAAACCTTAGAAAAATCAGTCTTGAGATATTTCTTGGCCCAGTCTTGACGTTTCAGCTTGTGTGTCTTGTTCAGTGGTCGTCGTCTTTCAGCCTTTCTTACCTTGGCCATGTCTCTGAGTATTGCACAACTTGTGCTTTTGGGCACTCCAGTGATGTTGCAGCTCTGAAATATGGCCAAACTGGTGGCAAGTGGCATCTTGGCAGCTGCACGCTTGACTTTTCTCAGTTCATGGGCAGTTATTTTGCGCCTTGGTTTTTCCACACGCTTCTTGCGACCCTGTTGACTATTTTGAATGAAGCGCTTGATTGTTCGATGATCACGCTTCAGAAGCTTTGCAATTTTAAGAGTGCTGCATCCCTCTGCAAGATATCTCACTATTTCTGACTTTTCTGAGCCTGTCAAGTCCTTCTTTTGACCCATTTTGCCAAAGGAAAGGAAGTTGACTAATAATTATGCACACCTGATATAGAGTGTTGATGTCATTAGACCACACACCTTCTCATTACAGAGATGCACATCACCTAATATGCTTAATTGGTAGTAGGCTTTCGAGCCTATACAGCTTGGAGTAAGACAACATGCATAAAGAGGATGATGTGGTCAAAATACTCATTTGCCTAATAATTCTGCACTCCCTGTATATATACACATACATTTACACACACACATACACACACTGCCTGGTGTCCTTTTTTGTAATATACTTCAGGCGGTGTACACAGTACCATGCACCCATAGACAATACATATACACGATACAGAGCACCCATAGTTACTATTACACTTCTGTTGGTGTACACAGTACCGTGCACCCATAGTGCAGTTGCTACTACTTTTCTGGCGGTGTACACAGTACAGAATACAGTGCACCCATAGTAGGCATGTGCATTTCGTTTCATTCCGAATCGAAATTCGGACACATTTTTCATTATTCGGACATTCGGATTCATACGAATGCCCGAATTGTAATATTAACGAATTTAACCGAATCCGAACAAACGTTTTCGAATCGAAAACCTGCGGATGAAATTCGATCGAATTCGAAAACAAATTCTATTTGACTCGAATTCGAAAAAAACAATTCGATTCGAAAACAAAGTTGAAAGAAAATTGAAAGCAAATTTGAATCAAAATCTAAAAAATATAAATCGATTTCTAAAAAAAGAATACTATAAAATAGAATATAAAATAATAAAACAATAGAATGAAAATCAAAGAATAGTAAAGAACAGAATGGAATTTAATAGAATGTAATCAAATACAATAGAATATGACCTGGCTTCTTCTATCTATCTTCTATCCATCTATCTTCCATTTTCTGAAATTCGAAATTCATATAGAATGAACTCAAATTCGAATAGAAAAATATTAGAAGAGTAGAATAATAAAAAAAAAAAGATATATATATATATATACAGTATATATATAGAAAAATATTAGAATAGAGTAGAATAAAATATATTTATATATATATATATATATATATATATATATATATATATATATATATATATATATATATATATACATATATATATATATATATAAATATATTTTATTCTACTCTATTCTAATATTTTTCTATTCGAATTTGAGTTTATTCTATATGAATTTCGAATTTCAGAAGATGGTTTTATATATATATAAATGTAATTTTATATACCGTATTTATCGGCGTATACCGCGCACTTTTTTGCCCTGAAATTCAAGGCAAAATCGTGGGTGCGCGATATACGCCGATACCTGCTTCCCGCGATGAGTTTGAACTACTGCGCCGGCATATACCGAGCGCAGTACACTCGTGTATAGTCGGGCAGGCTCGGCTCCTCTCGCAGTCACGTCCTGGACGTACAGGACGCACAGGACGTGACCGCGAGAGAAGCCGAGCCTGCCCGACTATACACGAGTGTACTGCGCTCGGTATATGCCGGCGCAGTAGTTCAAACTCAGCGCGAGAAGCGGGGATCGAGCGGGGAGGACACCGCAGAAGGATGCCGGACCCGACGAGGAGGACACCAGCCGCAGACGGACGCCGGACCCGACGAGGCCGCCGATGAACGCCGCGCAAGACACCAAAACTGTAAGTACTAAAATCTTTTTTTTTACAGGAATGCGGGTCCACTTCAGGGGTGCGCGCTATACGCCGGAGCGCGCAATACCCCGATATATACGATATATATATATATATATATATATATATATAAAATTACATTTATATATATAACCATCTTCTGAAATTCGAAATTCGAATGAACTCAAATTCGAATAGAAAAATATTAGAATAGAGTAGAATAAAGTATATATATATATATATATATATATATATATATATATATATATATATGTGTATATATATATATATATATATATATATATATATATATATGTGTATATATATATATATATATATATATATATATATATATATATATATATATATATATTTATCTACTCTTCTAATATTTTTCTATTCGAATTTGAGTTCATTCTATATGAATTTCGAATTTCAGAAAATGGAAAATAGATAGAAGATATATAGAAGAAGCCAGGTCATATTCTATTGTATTTAAATACATTCTATTAAATTCCATTCTGTTCTTTACTATTCTTTGATTTTCATTCTTTTGTTTCATTATTTTATATTCTATTTTATTGTATTCTTTTTTAGAAATCGATTTATATTTTTTAGATTTTGATTCAAATTTGCTTTCAAGTTTCATTCGAATTTGTTTTCGAATCGAATTGTTTTAAAATTAGATTCGAATAGAATTTGTTTTAGAATCCGATTGAAATATTATCGAATCCGGTCGAAATATTTTCGAATCCGACCAAATTTTTCGAAATTCGGTCGAACACGAACGAATTCCAAAAACAAATTTAACACATGTAACTAATCTAACTTAACGAAATTAATTAAATAACAAATTAAAATGAAACAAAACAAATGTTTCCCTTTTGCACATGCCTAACCCATAGTTGTTATTCCACTTCTGTTGGTGTACACAGTACCGTGCACCCTACTCGCTACTACTTTTCTGGCGGTGAACACATTACACAATACAGTGCACCCATAGTTGTTATTACACTTCTGTTGGTGTACACAGTACCAGGCACCCAATGAGCAGTTGCTACAATTTTTCTGGCGGTGTACACAATACAGTGTAGTGTGGTTTTGCTAAACAAAATTTAAAGCATGTCCAGAAGGCCACCAAGGAGAAGCAGTTGCTCACAGGCCACTAAAAGAGGGCAAGCAGGCTCTGTGTCTACAGTCAACAGTGCTGGTCGTGGACATGAGGCATCCTCAGCACGTGGCCGTGAGGCACGCTTGTCCTTTTTTTCTGCAGCTGGCCATATTATTGAGCCACAGCATGCAGAAGAGTTGGTTTGAATGGATAACAAAGCCGTCCTCATCCTCCTCATCCTCTGTCACCCAGGCTCAGAGTAGTTTGCCTGCCAATGCAGCTGCCAAAGCAGCCTATTCCATTGGCTCCATGTCAACAGTCACTCCTTCCATAGCCCCACCATCATGCACAGAGGAGTCCCCCAAACTATTCGACCTCAGTGTCAGGTACATACTGCAGGAGGATGCGCAACGACTGGAAGGCTCCGATGATGGTACCCAGGTTGAGGAAGAGAGTAATGTGAGCCTAGAGCAGGGGTGGCAAACACAAGGCCCGCATGCCGAATCTGGCCCGCCAGACCTTGCCATGTGGCCCGCGCAACGCCAGGCAGGTCGCCACCTAGGGTGACCACGTGTCCCGATTTGCCCGGGATTGTCCCATGATTTAAATTTTTGTCCCGTGTCCCGGGAGCCTTCAATCCCGGAATGCCTGCCACACTCACTGCGCTGTAACTAAATAGTTCTAAATCACTGGTTGCTAGGGCCACCCCGCTTGGCGTGTAGCAACCAGTGATGTCACCGTGCCCCGCTCTCTCTGAGACTCCGACTCCACCCCTACCTCCTTCTCCTCTCCTCCTCCTCCTCCAGCCGCGGTTCTTGCAGCAGAGAGAGCAGCTCAGCATCATCAGACAGGTCGCCTACCGCGGCGCAGACCGAGCCCTCCAACCTCCTCCACGGCTCCACCCCACTGCCAAGCAGCAGCCCAGTGACCTCCGCTACTCAGCTGGACCCGGTCCGTCCTGAACTCCCGCTGCCTGCCCTGCACTGCAGTGAATTTCAGGCCCAGGCCCGTCCTCTTCCAGGACCCAGGCAGGCTTCTCCTCCTCCCGCCCTACTCACTGCCTCTGGCGTCTTGCCGAGTGCCATGGGGACGAGGATGGGCAGGAGGTAGGTGCATAGCACACACCCACCCACCACAGACAGAGGCTGGGACAGGAAGGACTGCATGCCAGGCTAGGGGGGTCAATTTCACTCACCCCCTCTCTCTCTTATCCATCCCTCTTTCTCTCATCCTCCCCCCCTCTCTCTTATCCATCCACCCTCTCTCTCTCATCCATCCCCCCTCTCTCTTATCCACCCTCTCTCTCTCTCTCTCATCCACCCTCTCTCTCATCCACCCACCCTCTCTCATCCACCCACCCTCTCTCTCTCTCATCCATCCCCCCTCTCTCTCATCCATCCCCCCTCTCTCCCTCTCTCCCATCCCCCTCTCTCTCTTATCCATCTCTCTCTCTCTTCCATCCCCCCTATCTCTCTTATCCATCCCCCTCTCTTTTTCTCTCTCTCATCCATCCCCACCTCTCTCCCATCCCCCTCTCTCATCCATCCACCTCTCTCTCTCTCTCATCCATCCCCCTCTCTCCCTCATCCATCCCCCCTCTCTCTCTCTCATCCATCCCCCCTCTCTCTCTCATCCATCCCCCCTCTCTCTCTCTCATTCATCCCCCCCTCTCCCTCACCCATCCCCCTCTCTCTCCCTCATCCATCCCCCTCTCTCTCCCTCATCCATCCCCCTCTCTCCCATCTCTCTCTCTCTCTGTCTCCCATCCCCCTCTCTCTCTCTCATCCCCTCTCTCATCCCCTCTCTCACCAACCCCCTCTCTCTCATCCCTCCCCCCTCTCTCTCATCCATTCCCCCCCTCTCTCTCTATCTCATCCATCCCTCTCTCTCCTCCACCCCCCTCTCTCTCTCCTCCATCCTCCTCTCTCTCTCTCATCCATCCCTCCCCCTCTCTCTCATCCATCCCTCTCTTTCTCTCTCTCATCCTCCCCCCTCTCTCTTTCATCCATCCCCCTCTCTCATCCATCCCCCCTCTCTCCCATCCCCCTCTCTCATCCACTCTCTCTCTCTCTCCCCCTCATCCATCCCCCTCTCTCCCTCACCCATCCCCCTCTCTCTCCCTCATCCATCCCCCTCTCTCTCTCCCTCATCCATCCCCCCCTCTCTCTCTCCCTCATCCATCCCCCCTCTCTCTCTCCCTCATCCATCCCCCCTCTCTCTCTCCCTCATCCATCCCCCCTCTCTCTCTCCCTCATCCATCCCCCCTCTCTCTCCCTCATCCATCCCCCCTCTCTCCCTCACCCATCCCCCCTCTCTCCCATCTCTCTCTCTGTCTCCCATCCCCCTCTCTCTCTCATCCACACCCCCTCTCTCTCTCTCTCTCAACCACCCTCTTTCTCTCACCCACTCTCTTTCTCACTCTCTCTCTCATCCACCCCTCTCTCTCTCTCTCAACCACCCTCTTGCTTTCTCTCACCCCCTCTCCTTCTTTCTCTCTCCCACTCCCCTTCTCTCTCCCACTCCCTGTCTCTCTCGCTCATTCCCCTTCTCTCTCACTCACTCCCATTCTCTCTATCCCTCACCCAATGAGATCTGTAATCACCCAATGACTTCCACACACACCAAACCCCATCCCATCCCATCTCATCCTACCCCACCCCATCTTATCCCATCCTACCCCATCCCATCCTACCCCACTCCACCCCATCTCATCTTACCCCATCCAATCCTACCCTATCCCATCCCAGGGTGGATGGGAGGATGGAAGGAGACTGGAGGGTGCAGAGTTCAGACATTGCACACAGTCCATAGCATACTTCTGAACCCTGCACTCCATATGCAGCAAACTCCTTAAACCTGCGCTCCATTTGCATCAAACTCCTGAACCCTACACCCGATAAAACTAGTAATAAAAAAATGCAGTGACAATTATTTATGATAATAAATAATGGACACCTAGTCCTACAGATACAACCGTCCCTTTGAGGGCAACCATACTGCTAATGCGGCCCCCGATGAATTTGAGTTTGACACCCCTGGCCTAGAGAGAGGGGGTGCCCAATAAGGACAAGAAACTGGCAGTCATGTTCCCCCAGCTGTAGCATACTGCCAAGTTTGCTCCAGTGACGAGGAGGGAGGGGATTATGAGGTAGAAGAGAGGAGGGGGAGGAGGCACATCTCCAATGAGGCAGGATGCCCTCCAGGGGGCAGCTTAAGGGCAGCCACCCTATTGCATCACAACCCAGAGCTAAGCAGGTGAAGGGTGCATAGTGCTGAGCAATTTTCCCGCCAGACTGGATTAAGTTGTTTCCCCGATATCAGTTTTTCCTTTTTTCCTTTTGTAAACATTTTTGCTACCCACCGGATGTCTGCTCTTAATGAATGAGATGCCCATTGATGTGCATGAATTGCCTCCTGTTAGTGTGTTTGTGATCACGCATTCATCATCTGCTAGCTGATCGTTTGTGGAAGGAGATTCCACTGCTCCAGTGAGGACCATCACTCTATTGAGCCTTGTCTGACCCCCCTAAACGGGCGGTCGCAGGCTTTTTGGTAAGCCTTCATTTCTACCTTAGGTGGCGGGCAACACATGAATTGGATGACACTATTCTTCTGGTTGATACACTGCAAATTTCTTTATTGGACACTCACATTTATGGATTTTATTGCACCTTCATTAGGATTGTATCTGATTTAAGGACTATTTAGCACAATTTTTAATACTTTTGTGTCATTTTTATTTATTTGAACTTTAAGGATTCACCATCACAAATAATTATTTTAACATATGGTTTACACTGTTTATTATCCAGAGCTGTACTTTTGTTGTATATTTCTTGTTGTGTCCCATATCAGGGTTATAGTGCTTAGCGGCAGGACATCTGTCACAGATTTTTTTTAACATTCATTTTTTTTTATTCATTTTTCTCACTTATCTTTCACTCAGCAGGTCCTAGCGCAAATTCTCTCTTTTTTTTAATAATTTTAATAGGTGCAGGGTGCTGCTGACTCCCCGCATATTTTGAATTTTTTTGGTGTGGGCCTTTTTTGACACGTGTGCAGCAGATCACACCATTGCTGTTTGCAACGTATGTCTGAAGCGTATCAAGCCTTTCCAAAACAGCAGCCGTTTGGGCACCACACGCTTGACCAGACATATGACGACCTCCCATGCAGTCCATTGGCAACAGCACTTAAAAGACCCACATCAAAGAACAAGGCGGACCTCTCTTTGCTCCTCATTAGCTGAGATCTCCAACCCTACTATACCTTCAGTACTCTCAGAAACCTGCACTGAGAGGAATGAAGGTATAGAAATAGGTGTCCCAAGTACTTGCGGACAATCTGCTAGCGGTACACGAAAATCCGATTTTAGCAGGCAAATTTCCCTGCCACAGTTGCCAAACCGTCAAAAGAAATTCGGTCCCAGCCATCCACATGCTCAGCGTCTGAATACTAGCTTGGCCAAATTGCTAGCATTGCAACTGCTGCCTTTTCAGCTGGTAGACTCTGCCCCTTTTGTGAATTTGTGGAATGTGCGGTACCTCAGTGGCAGGTTCCCAAACAGCATTTCTTTTCATGGAAGGCCATCTCGGCTCTCTACCGGCACGTCTTGACTGACTCATGGTCCAGCAGGAATGGACATGGACGTTACCTTTCTTTCACGGCGCACTGGGTAACTCTGCTGGCAGCTAGGAATGATGCAGGACAGGGTTCAGCATTGTTGGAGCTTGTTCCACCACCACGCCTCCAAAATGCTAGTAGTGGTGATTCTGCCACAGCTCTCTGCTCCACCCCTCCTCTTCTTCCTCTATGGCCTCTTCCTCTGCAGATTTGTCCTCTAAACCAGCGGTGCTCCGTAGGCGTTTAAGGGGCTACGCAAGCACTCAGGCAAAAGGATGTCATGCATTGCTTGAGTTGGTCTGCTTAGGGGACAGGAGCTACACTGGGGCAGAAATTCTGTCTGCTCAGCAGGGGCAGGCTTTAGAGGTGATTGACGCCACGCCAGCTTCAGCCAGGAATGGTTGTATGTGACAATGGCACCAACCTCCTCTCCGCCCTCCGACAGGGACACTTGACCCATGTTCCCTGTTTGGCTCACATCCTGAATTTGGTGGTGCAGCGGTTCTTGAGCAGGTACCCAGGCTTACAGGATCTCCTGAGGCAGGCCAGGAAAGTCTATGGTCATTTCTGCCGGTCATATAATGACCTTCAAAGGAAATGTAAGGTTGCAGAACTTATCCAGCCTTCGCAGAGGGAGCAGATGATAAAACATCTTTGGGAGGCCTTGCAGAAAGGTTTGTGCAATGTGTTTCCAGAGCCTGGGAGGTTACAATTTCCTGGTGCTGGACAACGTGTTGCTGAGGCTTTGTTTAGTCACAGAAAGAGCGGTGGAGAAGGTGGCCGGCTGACCAATGCCTTCAGACAATTCTTCAGTCCTCAGCACCAAGGTCTGATCGGTTCCAGCAACCATCGCCAGCATCTGAATTACATGGTGCAGGAACATTTAGGGGCAAGATCAGACTTGGAGACCTTTCCAACAGAACATCCACTGGGTTACTGGGTCTTGAGGATGGACCACTGGCCAGAGCTTGCTCAATTTGCAATTGAGCTACTGGCATGTCTTGTATCCAGCATTCTTGCTGAACGCATATTCAGTGCTGCTAGAGGCTTTGTAACCGATCACAGAGTGCACCTGTCCACAGACTCTGTTGATTGGCTCACATTCATAAAAATGAATCAGTCTTAGATCACCAGCTACCAAGCACCTGATGCTGATGTAACCAATTGATTTTTCTATGGATGTAGGATCCCTTAAAGACTGCCTATGCTGAGGGACTATCCTATTTCTCATCAATCTTCATGATCATAGCTTCTAAGAATATTTTTGGTTCAAGGCACCACCACCACTGCTTAAGGCCCAATTTTTCAGCCCCTGTTTAACACAGGCGTGTAATTACAATTTTTGATCAAATATTTTACAGCAGGGCTCGTTCCTGTGCTCAACAAGAGAATCTGGGATAGGTTACAGTGTTGTGGCACCACCACCACTGCCTAAGGTCCAATTTTTCTGCCCCTGTTTTACAGGGGTGTGTAATTTAAATTTTTGATCTAATATTTCACAGGAGGGCCCGTTTTTGCACCCACCAAGAGTATCTGTGAGGGCTTACAGTGTTCTGTACCACCAACACCTAAGGCTCAATTTTCCGCAGAATGTATAGGGCAGGCCATATAGTATATACAGGCGGTCCCCTTTTTTCAAACATCCGACTTACAAATGACTCCTACTTACAAACGGAGGGAGACAAAAGGAAGCGAGAGGAAATCTACCCCTAGGAAGGGAAATTATCTCCTGTAAGAGTTAAAAGGGTTGTAAAGGTAAAAGTTTTTTAACCACTTAAGGACCAAGCCTGTTTTTCAGATTTGGCGTTTACAAGATTAAAACATTTTTTTGCTAGAAAATTACTTAAAACCCCCAAACATTATATATATTTTTTTCTAACACTCTAGGGAATAAAATGGCGGTCGTTGCAATGCTTTTTGTCACACCGTATTTGCGCAGCGGTCTTACAAGCGCCCATTTTTTGGAAAAAATTCACTTTTTTGTATTAAAAAATAAGACAACAGTAAAGTTAGCCCAATTTTTTTATATATTGTGAAAGATAATGTTACGCCGAGTAAAATGATACCCAACATGTCACACTTCAAAATTGCGCCTGCGCGTGGAATGGCGTCAAACTTTTACCCTTAAAATCTCCATAGGCGATGTTTAAAAAATTCTATAGGTTTCATCTTTTGTGCTACAGAGGATGTGTAAGGCTATAATTATTGCTCTCGCTCTAACGATCGCGGTGATACATCACTTGTGTGGTTTAAACACCGTTTTCATATGCGGGCGCTACTCACGCATGCGTTCGCTTCTGCGCGCGAGCTCGTCGGGACGGGGCACTTTAAAAAAAAATTGTTTTGTTTTCTTATTTATTTTTGTTTATTTTATTAATTTTTACACAAAAAAATGGATCACTTTTATTCCTATTATGTTATAGAAAAAAGCATGACAGGTCCTCTTAAATATGAGATCTGGGGTCAAAAAGACCTAAGATCTCATATTTAGACTAAAATGCAAAAAACAAAAAAAAAATTTGTCATTTGAAAAAATGACAACAAGAAAATATTGCTTTAAGAAGCATGGGCGGAAGTGACGTTTTTACGTCACTTCCGCCCTGCTATGCTATAGCGACGGGTGGGGGCCATCTTGCCCTCACTCGTATCCCAGCCGAGCAGGGGGGGGGTCTGGTAAGCGGCGGAGAGCGGGGGGAGAGGGGGCCCTCTCCCACCACCGATAACAGTGATCTCATGGCGAATCCGCCATGGAGACCACGGTTATCGTTGACAGGACCGCTGAAAAGATGGATATCTCGGTTGTGGCAGCAGCTGCTGCCGTTACCCAGATATCCATCCAAAAATGACGTATATATACAGTGAGCGGTCCTTAAGTGGTTAATGCATTCTATGCATTAAGGTGAAAAAACATCTGTGGATTAGAGCCCCCCCCCCGAGCCCCCGTTTACTTCCCTGACCCCTCGAATGTTCCGCGCCGTGAACACGCTTGCTTCTCAGCCAGGCTTCTCGGCTCATCCGCTACTGGAAGAAGTGATCTCTCACGAAACTAGTAGGGCGGAACGAGCGGCGCGCTGACGTCACCATCCCCTGACTGCTCGAATTCTTCTAAACGGATGGGTCTGTCTGCTTGTGGCCGGCCGGCACAGCAGACTTAAGGCGAATCTGTACTGCTAATTTGTAAGTGCAATGTTTGTACTTCTTTTTTACATTAAGGCTGCATTCACACCTAGGCGTTTTTATGCCGGACACCCCACGCTATTGCAGCCTGCAATACGCTGGAGGGGTGATTTAACATTGTCGGCTATGGAGATGGTTCACATCTCCACGCCGAATGCCGAAACGCCGTACGCCTGAAGCTCAAAACAAGTCCCGGACCCTTTTTTCAGGCGGCTTTCGGCGTTCGGCATAGCCGACAATGTTAATCACCCCTCCGGCGTATTGTAGGCAAAAAAACGCCACGTTTTGTCGCGGCAAATCGCGGGACAAAACGCCGCAATTTGTCACGGCAAATCGCGGTACAATACGCCGCGTTCAGGTGTGAAGGCAGCCTAAATCTTAAAGTATTTTTACACTATCCGAGGCATTTTTTGTCTTATTACATATCCTCATGCTGTCATGCTGATTCATGTCGTTATGGAGTGTGGAGAGGATTACTAACACAGTCCTTGGAGTATCAGAGCCCAGCAGCCTTGTTTATCTACACGCTACCTGGGGTCCCCTGTAATTAAGGGCCCACCGGGATCTGGTAAGCAGATCAGTGTGCTTTTTGGTGAAGGATCTCACTGGATTGGCTGTGCTTTTTTACTTTCTGGCACAATTGGACCACGATATTTAAGGATTCTTTTCACAAAGGTGGTGAATTACTCTCATTTGGCTAAGGATGAAAACGTAATTGTTTACTCACTTGTCATATGAACATTCACAATCTTTGGACTTTATTCTCATATTAATGTTTATCCCAATCTCCTAATTGGTGTATGGGGATTAATGTTTTTTCACCTCATAATTTATTCACAATTATTTCTAATTCATTTATTTGAGTATGTAGCAAGACTTTATACCTTTTTCTACCTTTTTCTCGGCTCATTCATTGGTTGATTGAAAGCAGTGCAGACATTGGCTGGCGCTGCTGTCAATCACATCCAATGACGCGGCGTGTCAGGGGGGCGGGGCCTAGTGATACAGTGAGCGGCTATGGCCGCTTGCTGTATCACAGGAGTGCGCCCGCAAGAACTCATCACCATGCTCGCTCGCATTAAGGTGATGAGTTCTTGTGAGAGGGGAGCCGAGACAACCGCCGAGGGACCCCAGAAGACCAGGATCGGGGTCACTCTGTGCAAAACGATCTGCACAGTGGAGGCAAGTATAACATGTTTGTTATTTAAAAAAAAAAAAAACATTTCTTTACATACCCTTTAATATGGGAAAAAGGTGTCTCCACTAATGCTTTATCACCATTCCTTGTTTCCCTAATAATCCCAAATTTTCAAAATCAAATGGTCAATGGGACAGAAAGTAAGGTGAAATCTTCTGAACAGGGGCACAGACAGCAAAACAAACGTTACAGGGGTGATATCCAAAAAGCTTAAAAATAGATTTTTTGGCTGGAGCTACACTTAAAAAATTTACCTGTTCCAAATTACAAACAGATTCAACTTAAGAACACACCTACAGTCCCTATCTTGTTTGTAACCCGGGGATACTGTATACTGTTGTTCAGAGTATATATGTTTTGGGTACCGCGCCTTTTTTTTTATTTGGGTGCGGGGTTCCTCTTACTATTCATACCAGACCCAAAGGGCCTGGTAATGGGTTGGGGGGGGGGGACCCATGCTGTTTACATTACAGCCGCAAGCAGTTTTAAATGACTTTTATTCCTTTAGAAATTTCATTTTGCTGCAAAAACTGTTCTGAAAACGGAAAACCCACAGGCATGATATTTAAAGGAATATTTCACTTTTATTGTTTCACTTTAAGCATTATTAAAATCACTGCTCCCGGAAAAACTGCAGTTTTTAAAACTTTTTTTTGCATTAATACATGTCCCCTCGGGTGCCCAAACACTTTTTATGACAATAACTTGCATATTAGCATTTAAAATGATCACTTTTGTTTTTTTACGTTCGGGTCCTATAGACTTTAACAGTGTTCGCATGAACTTTTGGTCAGTTCGCAAGTTCTGCCGCGAACCGAACCAGGGGGTGTTCGGCTCATGCCCAATAGTCTCCCTCTAGCAAGAAGTTGAAACAATGCATCATAGCAATGGGAATTTGAGAATTTGGAGAAGTATAATAGCAAAAGGTGGCATATTTTTGAGTTAGGAATACAACATTGAATCTATTTTTTTAAATTGACATTTAGTAACTTTAAGTATATAAACAAATACATTTGACATTTTAATTGTGTTGTTTATTATTGTTTAAACATTAGTCGTATTTTTTCATTAAGGAAATCACACTTATTTTAATTTACTAAAATACCACTAAAACTAGAACAATTCTGATGACTAAAATACAACTAAAACTAAAATGACATTGTAGTCAAAGATTATGACTAAAACTAAACTGAAATTTCAAATTTGATGTCAAAATGAACACTGCATTACCACATGAGAATAAGTAGGGGAAATCTACTAAGCTGCTGAAAGAAAAAAAATTAAGAAAAAGGCTTCAAACCTTAATACCATAAATAATAACGCTATTGGATTTTTACTCCAGGCGTATATAATAAGTTTGGCAATTCTAGAGAAATGCTCAAATAATGCATTACAATTTAACTAAACCCACTGGGCCAGATTCAGATAGGGCAGCGGATCTTTAGATCCGCGTAACCTATCTGATTTACGTTACGCCGCCGCAAGTTTTTGAGGCAAGTGCTTTATTCAGAAAGCACTTGCCTGTAAAGTAAATCCCCCGGCGGAATTCAAATTCCGCGGCTAGGGGGCGTGTAAAATTTAAATCAGGCGCGTCCCCGCGCCTAACGTACTGCGCAATGCGCCGTCCGCAAAATTTCCCAGCGTGCATTGCTCCAAATGACGTTGCAAGGACATTGGTTTCAATGTAAATTACGTCCGGCCGTATTCGCGAACGACTTACGCAAACGACGTAAAAAATTCAAAACTCGGCGCGGGAACGACGGCCATACTTAACATTAGCTACGCCTCATATAGCAGGGGTAACTATACGCCGGAAAAAGCCGAACGCAAACGACGTAAAAAAAAAACGCCGGGCGGTCGTTCGTTTCTGAATCGGCGTAACTCCTCATTTGCATATTCGTCACGTAAAAGATACGGAAGCGCCACCTAGCGGCCGGCCTGGAATTGCAGCCTAAGATCCAACGGTGTAAGTCACTTACACCTGGCAGATCTTAGGGAGATCTATGCGTAACTGATTCTATGAATCAGTTGCATAGATACGACGGCCGGACTCAGAGATACGACGGCGTATCAGGAGATCGGCCGGCGTATCAGGAGATCGGCCGGCGTATCAGGAGATCCGCCGGCGTATCTCTTTTCTGAATCCGGCCCATTATGTTTTAGTCAACTAAAATGTACTGAAAATTTTAGTCAACTTTAATGTACTGGATATTTTATTCGACTAAAATACTGTACCCTGAGAACTTCACTTGCAGACATCCCCCTGAAACCTCCGCCAATACCGTGGGTTGGACCGTTTTCCCGGCAGTCTTTCCACATTCACTTGGGACAGATGCTGGGAGTGCCCACCCCACCCCCCCCTGGCTGGCAGCACTCCACAGACCATCTGGGACACAGCTGCTATTCTGCTCCCCCCATTAAAATGTTCTCTTTTATGCCATATAACGAACACTTTACTATGCAACCATAATGATTTATTTTAAGTATTACAAGTGTGAGGCGCAATGCTTCTTTGAGTTGTTTAAAGTTTTCTGTAACACAAAATATTTGCAGTCTTTTTTTTAATCCTTCATGGCTTCATGCATGTTGCTGCAAGAGGGCCATACAGCATACACTGGGGCATAATTCTCTGCCTGGCAGTCACATATGCAGCATACAGCCCACTGTTAGCAGCCAGTCAAAATCAATGACAGGCTAAAATATGCAGCTGCTGTATGAAGATTTATAGATGCTAGTGGTACTTGGGTACAGTTATGTGCATACATCTGTATACAGCAGCTGAATATTTCAGTCTGTTGTGGATCTTGACAGGCTGCTGGCACTGATGTACTATGGATGGCCCTCTTACTTCCCCCTTGTGCATGAAGCCTAATGAATATGAACTTGAATACTGCCATATGTGGATGCATCATCAGCTAAACCCAGCACACAAAAAAGGTCCACATTTTAAATATAGAAAATTGTTATATGCTACATCTAAACAAAAGAGTTTGAAATCTCTTTATTCTTTACCAACCCAATAGTCTGCAGATGAAAGGCTGGTGTAAAAACATAGGGCCAGATCCACATACATTTAGATGGGCGCAGCATATGTGAGATACGCTACGCCACTGTAACTTACTTTTTAATTCTTTGAATCCAAAAAAAAATTTGCGCCGTAAGTTACGGCGGCGTAGTGTCTCTCGGCGCGTAATTCAAATCAGCGAGTAGGGGGCGTGTTTCATTTAAATGAAGCGCGTCCCCGCGCTGAATGAACTGCGCATGCGCCGTCCCTAAATTTCCTGCCGTGCATTGCGCTAAATGACTTTGCAAAGACGTCATTTTTTTAACTTAGACGTGAATTACGTCCATCCCTATTCACGGACGACTTACGCAAAAAAATCTAATTTCGACGCGGGAACGACGGCCATACTTAACATGGCAAGTCTAACTATACGCCGCAAAATACCAGCTTTAACTATACGCCGGAAAAAGCCGACTAGAGACGACGTAAGAGAATGTGACGGCCACGCGTACGTTCGTGGATCGTCGGAAAAAGCTAATTTGCATACCCGACGTGGAAAACGATGCGAACTCCACCCAGTGGACGCCAAAGTATTGCATCTACGATCCGAAGGCGTACGAAGCGGTACGCCTGTCGGATCGAACCCAGATGCCGTCGTATCTTGGTTTGAGGATTCAAACTAAAGATACGACGCGGGAAATTTGAAAGTACGCCGGCGTATCAGTAGATACGCCGGCGTACTCTCTCTGTGGATCTGGCCCATAGGCCCTAGTATTTTATATTATGTATAATAACTTTATAAGGTCTGTTTAGCACCTCAATAAAACTCCAAAAAGGGAATTAAAATATGCATGTGTTTTAGGGTATGTACAAAAAAAGTACAATAAAATGCTTCCAACAACATGAAGACAGAAACATGAATGTGATATAAATTATGGATTACTGTCCACATAATGTGATTAGATTATCAGTTATAAAATAAAAAGTAAGCAATCGCCTGAGATATTTGTTGATGCTTATTTTTCTTTGGTTACCTGTTGACTGTTGCTTGCAGTAAATGGGAGCATTGTTGATACATGAAACATGATCTCATAATCTTGGTAACGAGTATAGAGAGAGTGAGTACCCGTGCTGTCAGCTGTGAACAAGTACAATGAAAGTGCTAGTAGTTATAAAATATTTGTATTTTTAACATTGACATTATGAATTCTGTGTATATATTAGTGGGTTTCTATAAGATTGGTTAAATGCTATACAAATTTTACAATCATTCAAACAAATTGGCAACGTCCTGAAATAAATAATCAAAGTTTAACAAAACCTTGCAGCATGCTTTAAAAATTATGTTATATAATTCGTACAGAATAGAAGTGTTCACAAGGAGAATCACAAATGAGCAATTAGATTTCTGGGCTGTTTGAATACATAATCAATTAGCTGATGTTTTCAAGCAACATTCACACAAGATTCACACATTTTTCTAATCCAATCATATGTAAGAAATGGGTAAAGCTTTGGTGAAAGTTGTGTGATTATTGCATGAAAACATTGATAGATAGACCCTTTTGGAGTTTTGCTAAGTTAAAGCAATCCCGTTGCTTACACTAAAGCTTGCTGGGGATTGAATATCTGTAAAATGAGGAAGGGAATGGTTACCTCCTCTGTTGGTAAATACTGTCCCAAACCTAAGAAATAACCACCCTAAAAGCTGCAGGGGAACTGGCACATTTGGAAATGTCGATCTCCTGGGTCACCCACAGCCCTTGGAAGTTCCTTATGCTGACCTCAATGTCACCACAGGATAAAGTAGTGGGGTAGAGGTCACAAGGAAAATTCTATAAGAGCTGCAATGGAACTATGAGATCAACTATCCCAGCATTGTTAAACCCACTGGACTTCAGGGAGGACAATTTCTCAGGATCAGTGCAGTTTTTGATAGAGCTGTCCGTAGGAGAGGTAGGTATTCATTCTCTTCTTTACAGGTGTGCATTAGTATAGTAACAGCACAATTTCATTGTTTATTAATATTCATTGTACTGAATGTAAAGGCCAAGTCTTAGGCCCCGTACACACGGCCGAGGAACTCGACGTGCCAAACACATCGAGTTCCTCGGCCAGTTCAGCCCTGAAGCCGCCGAGGACCTTGGCGGGCCGAGAGCTCCCATAGAACAACGAGGAAATAGAGAACATGTTCTCTATTTCCTCGCCGAGGTCCTCGTCGGCTTCCTCGGCCGAAAGTGTACACACGGCCGGGTTTCTCGGCAGAATTCAGCCAGAAACTCGGTCGGAAGCTGAATTCTGCCGAGGAAACTGGTCGTGTGTACGGGGCCTTATAGTGCTTCCATAGGATTGAGTAAGGCCACTTTCACACTGTGGCGCTTCTAAACTGCCAGTAAAAACACTGAGCGCTTTTGAAGCGCTTTTCAGGCGCTTTTGAAGAGCTTTCCATTCCTTTCAATCGAGAGGGGAGTTTTTCACAGCCCTGCCAGCACACTGCCCCAGTGTGAAAGCATTCATTGATTTTAATGGAAATACGTTTTTGTGACCTTTTTAGGCTGTTTTTAGCGTGAAAGCGCCTGAAAAATGCCTCAGTGTGAAAGTGGTCTTAGATTGCTTCAACTACCAGAAATGCTTATTTTGGCATGCAGGGATTTCCCAGAAGTGAGTTTTTAATACCTGTTCGTCTGGTAAAAGAGAGGATTGAAGTAGGCACCCAAAGCCTTAAATTGGAAGACTGGCAAATGTTTTTCTTGTGTAAACATTTGCCTGAGGCCAGCTTCAGGGAAAAAAAAATCACTTACTTTTATTGTCCAGCTGTGCACGATATTTGTCAAACCCCTTCAGTCTGATTTCATCCCCTAGAAGGCTCACAAATTCCTTAAAAGCTGGTCCAGCTGTCTCATTGTTATACATTTCTTCTTCAGTAGCTTGTCCACTCTTACAGTACAAAACTCCAATTTTTCTCTGAAAACTAAGCTGAAAGTTAAAAGTGAAAAATGTAAATGATGCAAAAAGTTGTTTGAAACTTAAGACATATTCAAGTTCTTTTATTGTACATCACGGGACACAAAGCACCATAATCATTACTATGTGGGTTATACGCCACCTTCAAGTGATTGGACACTGGCATACTCAAAGACAGGAAGTCCCCCTCTATATAACCCCTCCCATACAGGGAGCACCTCAGTTTTTCGCCAGTGTCTAAGGTGTTGGTCACGGTTAATGAAGTGCTCAGAAGAGCTCTGTAGCTGGTCCTGGATAGGCTCAAGGGGCTATGTAATCAGTTCCATTCAAAGAGCCTGAAACAAAAGGGCTAAAATGGATGGTACCCGAGCCTCGGAACAGAAGAAAAAGGTTCTGCCTGTAATGCTTCTCTCTGAGAGCTGGACCCTGGGACCCAGCGCCTTGGTCACATTCCATATCATAGGTTTGCTCTGGCAGGGTGCTGTACAGGTCCAAGGGAGTGGACCCTATATGCAAAGGGGACCTGGTCCTTGATGGTCTGTCATGAAACAAACCCGCCATAAAGGGTAAAGATTGTATCTGTCTGTGATTTCCAGCAGTATCCTGCGGCGGGAAGGGTAAGGTAAAGAGAAGTCTTACGAAACTGTTGTGGACATCTTTTTTTCCTGAGTGGATGATGTCTTGCCTGTTTTTACCACTAGAGGGTGTAACATACCTGGTGTCAACATTACCATGCTTACCCAGATAGTACTGTGTCAACAGTGCTTATGGACAGCGTTTGCTCTTTTCACTCCACTCCTGTTAGGCCATTTGAGGGGGTTAGAGTGTCTCCCCCCACTGTTTCCAGGGCACTGGGTGTCCCCCTGCTGCATGTCCCCCATCCCCTACCCCCCGGGATTCCCGTCAAACGGGGCCACTGTGCACGCGCACGTGGGAATTACCCTCCTCCTGAAGAGAAGGAGAGAGAGGATGTCACGGGGGGCTTAGTGCCGCCGATGTGCATGTGCGTTCTGTGTGCACGATATTCACGGCGCAGGCCGGCCAATTCTTTTAAAAGTCTACAGGCTGTGGTAAACTAATGGCTGATGAAGGGACACAGAGACTTATCCAGGAAAGTAAGCTCTGTATGGGTGTTGGGTACAGGCATCCTCAGACACATCTACTCAGCATCAGGCTGAGCATTGATAGCGACATATTAACCCATTGCTGGACTTAGCTCAGCAGTAGATGCATGGTGTTAGTACCTCTGCTTTGTGCTTAGCACTATGTATTCCCACAAGAGAGGAACAAAAAACAGTAAAGAGGAGCACAAAAGTGCAGCGGTCAGCATGAGCTATTGAGCTTGTCCAGCATTGTAGCTACCTCCAACATTCCAGCCTCTGTGTATGTCACCAAAGATGATTTGGCTGCCGCATTGGCTGGTTTGGAGGGGAAAATAGCTGGTATGCTCTCATCTTCCTCCCAGGCTGGGAAGAAGTGCGATAGATGCCCTTCCTCTGCCCTGTGCCCATCATCAGGGGATCAGGAGTGGGTTGGGGATGCTGATATACACTTAGGTGAAGCTGGCACCTCCTTTGGGGATTCAGTCTCAGAAGAATCCTTCTCAGCCTCATAATCTCAAAGATTGCTAGTTCAATCCCTTACGGAATCAGTCCGTTCTGGATATAAGTTGCCCCTGGCAGAGATGGCTGAAGTTCCCTTTTCCTCTTTGGGTTCTCTAAAGCCTCCTCAGGGCTCACATTCTTTCCCTATGCACCCATTGCTGGAACAGCTTATCTATGCTGACTGGGATCATCCAGACAGACATTTTCTTCCTCCCAAAAGATTTCTATTCTTTATCCTATGGAGGAAAAGTTCCCTAAAAGGTGAAGTGTGCCAGCAGTAGACACTGCTATATCTTCTCTGAATAAGAGTCTGACTTGTCCAGTAGACAATGTCCAAGTATTCAAGGATCCAGCTGATAAAGGGCTCATTTGCTGTGTCTGGTGCAGTGGCGCAGCCTGCGGTAGCAGCAATAGGCATTTGTCAATCCCTAAATGACAAAATTAAGCAGGTTGTCAAGGGGGATGAGGTCCCAGATGTTGCTGAGCTTCCAAGGGACTTATGTTTTGCTGTTGACGCTATTAAAGATTCTATTCATCAGACGTCACACCTTGCGCTCCTATTATTATATATGTGTAGAGTGCTGTGGCTAAAGCATTGGTCAGCTGAGCTACCATGCAAAAAGCTATTAGCTAGTTTTCCTTTTCATGGGAAAGATTGTTCAGAGATGATTTGGATAGATACATCCAAAGGATTTCATGTGGTAAGAGTACCCTTCTTCCGGTTCTTCCTCTCCTGTTTCTGGGGTGACAGCCTCTAGGCAGTCACGATGGCCTCCGCCATCAGGTTCAAGAGGTAGGCCTCAAAGTCAGGTTCAGGGCCAGAAAAATCCCTGGGGACAAAAGTCTGCAAAGCAGAGTCCCAAGGCCTTCTTATGAAGAGGCGCCCCTGCTCAATCGAGTGGGGGGAAGGCTTCTGCAGTTTTCAGGAGCCTGGCGGGAAGAGGTCCAGCACAGATGGGTCATCTCCACAGTAACTCTAAGTTACAAGTTTTCTAAGATCAAACGTTCCCAAAGACCCAGTGAAAAAAGGGTATTTATTTCAGGTGCTAGACCGATTGATGTCTCAGGGTGTGATCATAGAGCCCCCCTTTAGAAGAGCAGGGTTTATTCAAATCTCTTCACGGCGCCAAAACCAAATGGAGATGTCAGACCCATTCTAGATCTCAAAGGTCTGAATCAGTTTCTAAACATCTGCTCTTTTAGCATGGAATCAATCTGGTCAGTAGTGTCCACCCTGAGGAAAGGAGAGCTTCTAGCGTCAATAGACATCAAGGATGCATACCTACATGTTACAATTTCCCCCGCTCACCAGAGGTTAATGCGGTTGGCAGTAGAACAGCGCCATTTTCAGTTTGTGGCCTTGCCCTTTGTGTTGGCCACCGCGCCTTGCATGTTTACAAAGGTTCTGGCTCCGCTTCTGGCAAAACTAAGGGCCCGGGGTATAGCATGGCATATCTAGACAACCTGCTGCTGATAGATCAAACCGTAGCACGGTTAGACCGGAATGTGCTCAGCACGGTCGGGTATTTGGAACATCTGGGTTTGATTCTCAACTTAGAGAAATCATCCTTACAACTAGTAAAGGGGCTGGAGTACTTGGGTCTGGTTATAGACACAGCCCAAAAAAAGAGTGCTTTTACCTCAGGCAAAAGTCAGCGCTATAAGAGATAGGGCTCACACAGTCAAGACAAGGAAGGGTCCTTCCATCCTCCTTTGCATGAGGTTGTTAGGGAAGAATATTATATAAAAGACAGTGCAGTGCTATTTCTAGTCCATATATCTAAAAAAACATCCTTGTGATCTTCAATGGTGACATATAGATGTAACATGCAGGTGATAACGTGAATAGTGAGGGACCTCCACCAGTGATAAGATTGGCAGCTCACCTCCCACTGTAGACCCTTAGATAATAGAGGGTCATAAACAACTTCCCTTGTGGGTAATGTTAAAGATGATTCAGGCTTCTAATCAGGTGTTCCAGAGTCAGATGATAACAGCAACCAGTAAGATCACAATTTACTACAATGTAGTGTGGATCATGGAAGCATAAAGAAGAAACATAGATAATGATGTCACCCGCAGCCATCGTACACACTGAAAAATAAACGCTGTTATACCTGGTATAGTGCCCTGTTTGTAAGTGTTTGTTATCTATATACATTAAAAAGTTTCTGTCTGGCGGAGAGCACTATATTTCTTCTTTATGCTTAAAAATATCAACCAAAAAAAGCTGTTATGCGTGGCAGCACTGGACAAAGTAGTTTGATGATGTTAGTGTACAAGGTTTCTAGTCCAGAAGGGATACATAGGCCACCCACCTGGCCAAGGAGCGAAGACTGCTTCATTTGCATGGCAATTCCCATGGTACAGCACATACATTTTCATTTCATAACCTTCAAATGGCAGTACACAAACAGAATCAATTGTCAATGAACACTTAATTAGGCATACAAATAGGAGAGATACTACTCTGGAAGCCATCAAAACCTGTGAGAAGGATATCATCACTGGTGTCCTACAGATAGTCAGTGTCCAGCACCCTTATTTAGGCTCGATTTACATCTAGGCATGTTGCTTTTGAAAGTTTTTGCAGTGCTTTTTGCTGTGTTTTCCGCATTTTTTTAACCCTGTTTTTTTAACCGTGATTTGTGTTCTGCTTTTGTGGAGTTTTTTTTTTACAACCGTTGTATATAGCCAGTTGCTAAAAAGGGGTCTGGGAAGTCAGCCACTGCGTCATTAACGACCGATAAGTCATCAGTTGTCAGCTGACTGTAAAAAAAAGGCCCTCAAGTATGGATTTGGAGGGGACACCCCATGACAAAATAAAAAAAAAGGGTATGGGGTCCTCCCAAAATCCATACCAGACCCTTAATCCGAACATGCTACCCCACAGTTCAGGTAAGGAAGGGGACAAGCGAGTACCCCCCTTTTTAAACCATACCAGGCCGCATGTTCTTAACATAAGGGGGGTGCTGTTGAGCAGAGAGGCCTCTTCCCCACAACCCTGGCTGGCCGTTGTGGGGGTCTGTGGTCAGGGGGCTTATCAAAATGCGGAAGCCCCCAGATCCTCATCCCCCCCATGTGAATGAGTATGGAGAATATTGTACCTCTACCCATTTACCAAAAAAGTAGTGTAGTGTGACAAAGTTTTTGACAAGTCCTCTATAAAAAATGTCTTCTTCCTCTGCTTGTCTTCTTCCGGTCTTCTTTTTCTTCCTCCTGTCTTCTTCTTTCTCCGGTCTTCTTCCTCTACCGCCACTCCCACCGCCGACCCACTGAAAATAAAATAAAGACCCTCCTCCAACGATGGGTCCCACTGATCTGTCCGCTCCAATGTCGCACATTTCTTATAGAACTATGGGTTGTGGCCATCGGATTACATCATCCAGAGACCCCACCCCTGCATGATGGATCCATATTGTCACAAGGGGGTCTATTGAAGTCTATTACATGCAAAACGCTGCATGCTGTGGGAAAAAAGTCCCTGATCCTTTCCAAAAGCACAGAGGCACAAAAATGCATTGATATTATTATATATGGAGATCACTAGAAAATAATTAAAAACAATTATTAAAAACAACGTGAGATTTGGATTAAAAAATAAAATAAAAATAGATGACTATAAAAAAATTATTCTAAACATTATTATGGAGATCTGGAAAAAAAAATTTTCCGTGAGATCATGAGAAATAATAAAGAAATACATTTGTCTGAACTCTGTTAAAATTCTGGGCCATTGAAAAAGTTACAAAACATTGGCGAGGGGGACATTACATCCGCCAATTGAGTCGGCGTGAGTCTTATTGGATATATGAGACTAAAGTATCCTCGCCAGCTGGTTTAAATGTAGAGTTTGACCTTAATTGTTTCATTTCCAATAGATAATCCCCCCTTTCTCATGTATCTGTATATTTTTAAATATTTTTTTTTTTTTTTTTAATCCAACAAAATTTTATTTAGTTTAGTTTACAGAGGTACAAGGTATACAAAGTCCCCTTAACAGTGCGGGGAAAATAAAGATCTGCAGCGAGACAGCCACATATTCAGAATACATCTATGAACAGGAGGTAAACCCCCCCCCCCCCCCCAAGCAAGTCAAACATTTCCCTCCCGACAATTGGCTCAATGCCCACCTCACCCAATATTAATGCCCAGAAGCCTGTCCATCACCAGGTCCACAGGGGCCAGACCCGGCACATCCAGCCACTTTGCCCATAACTTCTCAAATTTTTGGGCATTACCCCTGTGTTGATATATCACCTTCTCCATCCTCAGCACTGTCCCAATGTTATTGATCCATTCAGCCAGCGTCGGAGGAGCCTCGGCCTTCCAGTGAACCATAATGAGCTTCCTAGCTTGGAATAAGACCCTTTGCACCGCCTCCCTGTCCATCTCCTCCCATTCATACTCCTCCAGAGCCCCCAAGAGACAAGCCCTCGGGTCCTGCGGAAGAGACACTCCAAATGCTGAGTTGATGGTACTCACGACTCCCGCCCAATATGTGTGGAGTTTTGGGCATCTCCACAGCATATGTATCAGGTCTCCATGGTCTCTCTTGCACCTGGTGCAGGTAGGGTCGAGCTGTGGGTTCATTCTATGGAGTCTGTGTGGGGTATAATATATTCGTAACAAAATGTACAGTTGCGTGAGCCTCTGTGAGACATTCAGTGAGCACTTGCCTACTGCCTGAAAAATTTCCTCCCATTGTTCCCCGTCCAAGTCCCCTGCATCAGCTTCCCACCTTTCCCGTATCTTCAGGGGATGCTGCTTCATCACATACTGCAACAGGATGGCATAGCATTGGGAGATAAAGCCCTTAGACGTCCCAGCCTCCCCCAGAAGATCAAAAGCAGGGGTCGGCGACAGGCACCACTCAGAGGAGCGACCCTGTGCCGCCACTGCGTGTCTCAACTGTATGTATGAGAAGTACATGGACTGTGGCAGGCCAAACGCCTCCCGCAAGTCCGGAAACGTGCGAAGTACCCCGTTTCGGAATATTTGGGTAAGGTGTGTAATCCCATAGTGTTTCCACCTGGCACCGGACTGTAGTTTAGCCAGTTCAGTGTACGTGTCGTTTAGCCATATGGGACTGTACTTCGTGTAACCCTCTGCGCCTTGGACATATTTAACCTTATTCCATACCTTCTGAATCAGACTAAATGTGGGGAGCTTCTTGTGCGGTCTAGCAAATGCCTGCGCCTCCAACGCCTCAGGGATCGGACCTCCGCCCACGGTGTGCTCCATAAGCCTCTGAGCCGAGGACCGCACCGTCGGCCGAAACATGCCAACCAGCTGCTGCATCTGAGCCGCCAAATAGTATAGCCAGGGGTTTGGCAGCGCCAATCCCCCGCTATCTTTAGGTCTCTGCAGGTGTTCCAACTTAATCCTAGGGTTCTTATCCTTCCAGATAAGTCCCCGAAAAATACTGTTCACGGTGTGAAAGACTTTCAGGGGGATGACCATGGGGGTGTTGTGTAGAAAGTACAGCAGTTGCGGCATGAGTATCATCTTGATTAGATTCACCCTCCCAGCAACCGACAGAAGCAGGGCCTTCCAAGTTTTAACCTTATCCCTAAACCTCAACAACAGGGGGGAAATATTTAGATGTATGAAATCTCGTGGCCGGGCCGTTACCTGTACCCCTAGATATTTAAAGGATGAAGTAATGGATAAGGGGCAAACAGCGTTAATTACTTGTGTGTCATCACCATCCAACAGAAGCAGTGCTGACTTTGTCCAGTTTATGAGCAAGCCAGAGAATTTTCCAAACTCTGTGATTGCCATCATAGCCTCTCTAAGGGAGGAATCCGTGTCTCCCAGCAGCAGAAGCGTATCATCAGCATACAACATCACCTTTTCCTGCATGTCGCCATAGCAAAAACCGGTGATGCGGGGGTTAGCCCTGATACTCATGGCCAGCGGCTCAATAGCCAGGGCAAAGAGGAGGGGGGACAGGGGGCAACCCTGCCGAGTCCCCCTCCTCAGTGCAAAGCCCGCCGACAACGAGCCAAATGTCCGTATCGCTGCCTGCGGCTGGCTGTACAGCAGCCGCACCCAGGAAATGTAGATAGGGCCAAATCCGAATTTCCGCAAAACGGTCCAAAGATAATTCCAATCGATACTATCGAAGGCTTTTGTTGCGTCTAAGGATAGTAGAGCCCTACTGCCCATGTTGTCTGCCCGCGCTTGTATATTAAGGAACAACCTTCTCAAATTAACCGCCGTTGATTTGTTAGGCATGAACCCAGCTTGGTCTCCATGTACTATGGAAGTCACCACCCCATTTAGCCGGATGGCATTTTTAAATATTTTTAAATATTTTTAATTATATTTTGTATATATTATATTTTATATATATATTTTAATATTAATATTTTTATTTTTATTTTTAATATTCTTAACATTTATGTCCAGTATCTATCTGTTACACGTAGTGTTCCTTTTCGAGACCTTAATGGGTTAATATATAAGGATTTACATATGTGTTTTTGATGTATTTTAAGTAATTTGGGTGTGCGATCGTGGCTGACGTCATATATATTTTTTATGTAAGATTTCTTTTTAAAGGGGTCTTTTTTGCTTTTGAGGATTTCTATCCTTATTGCATATATATAACTTTTGGTATTTAGGAGTCTGCCCTTTGATAGTATTCCGATCGAATGTGTTTCCTTTTTCCCATTATGATCGAATCTGTCACTTTTTTCCATCATGGTGCAGTTTGTGCCTTCCTTTGCTGACAGTCTTTGTTGTCTAATTAGGATTGATGGGAGGGCTTGATTACTAGTGGGTGTGTCATGGCAGCCACAGGCTTCTTATACCTAGACAGTGGGACGTTTGCATGCTGCCTTTTTTCACCCCACGCTGATGAAGTCCCGCTCATAGGAACGTAACGTCGTACGAGGGGATGGGGCCACATGTGACGTCTACTGCGATCGCCGACCTAGACTGAAACCCATGCTCTTATGGATGTTTTATGCTGTTTCGCTGCACTCGTTTGAGAGTGCTTATACAGTGAGTGTATTCGCTTTTTATTCTTAAATAAATGTATTTTGGCTTCAGAGAGCACTAGATTTCCTCTCCCTTGTTTTTTATGCCCTGATTGCCATGTCCTGATCCTGAGTCTGACTGATATCGTGGTTCTACTGCTGCATTGCTTGCTGTCCTCTGAGAACAGGTGGTTCTCTGATTATGCTTTGTGACCTATTGCAGGTCGAAGTTGTAAGGTGAGAGGCCATTCCTGCTATTTGGTGGAGGTTCCTTCTGGATATCACCCTTTGGATTTTTGCACTATTTTATTCCGTTTTGGATCATCTTTTTGCACTTGAGCACTTTATATGGACTCTATTATATAATTTTTAATTATATATCATATATCATATGTTTTAACTTTCTGTATGTATAGTTTAAAATTGTTTGTTTTGCGCTGCACTATTATTATTTTATGAATTTCAGCAGCAAAACAACTTCATTATTCTAGCATTATAAAGAACAAAAGGATGCGCTGCATTAAAAGATCCCAGAATTTTTAGCGTGACGAATGTGAATCTCTATTACGAACGCTAGTTTTACCAGACAGAGCGCTCCCGTCTCGTACTTGATTCTGAGCATGTGTCAGAATTTTGCGCGTGGGAACTGCTACAGACAATCGGATTTTCCGATAGGAATTTTTTCCGTCTGAAAAATTGGGAACCTGCTCTCAAACTTTTGCTGGTGGAAATTCCGACAGCAAAAGTCTGATGGAGCATATACACACGGTTGGAATTTTCGACGAAAAGCTCACATCGGACTTTTGCTGGCAGGAAATTCCGACCGTGTGTATGGGGCATAAGGGTTCCATTCTCAGTTACATACTGTACAAGTGCAGGTCCACATTCAGCAATACTTGTTCAGACAACCACCAAACCACTTTTCACTACCCACAGGAAGCATAATGTCTAAATATTTCGCAAAGCAGCTGCTGCTTACGGAAAACAAATGTGTTAACCTTTCAAGTAGAGCTAATTATACCATGAATAATTAACTCAAGATAATACTACAAATATACTTAACATGGCACAAGACTGTCACAAATAATTAGAACAGTTTTTATACCTGGAGTCAAATTACTGATAGATCAATTCTAATTGGTTGCTGTGTGTTACTGAACTTTATTTTTGCCTTGTTAAATAAAGCTAATAATGTCCTTAATTTTTGAAGTACATATAGGTAAACGCTTGAATTTTCTGTTTATGGTAACAGCAACGTGGGTTGTAACCAAATTGAAGAAAAACTTATAAAAATTCTTCATTTGATATTTGAATGACTTTTAGACAAAGAAAAGTGCAAGTTTGGCAGATATGAGAGTCCAAATGAGAGAACATGCAGAGGCGGCCCTAATTCCCATCCCAACAACTTTTAGTGGGATTAATGAACTCCATATTGGATTGAGGTTAGCCAAGTGTCAGACAGAACTTTTATTAGCAAACAAAACAATGCATTTTGTGGCTCCAATGTCATTCCCTATTTTGCCTGTAAACACATGGACTGCTAAGATGCTAACATAACATAACATGAATGCTATGCGATACAATGACATAGGTGATAAAATATAATGAGAAAAAACTGTGATCATGGAGCAATACAATTAAAATTCAAACAACATGTAAAATAAATTGATTGAGTGCTATCTTTGTCAATGTTGTGGCTAACTCTTGTTTCCTTGCGTAACGTATGATCTTTTGCTGACACTGTGTACTGACCAACAATAATAGTTAGTTTTGATATTAAATAGATATGTACATGCATATATATATATATATATATATATATATATATATATATATATATCAATCTACCTATCTATCTATATATATATATATATATATATATATATATATATATATATATATATACACATACATAAATACACACACAGGAAATATATTAAAAACCAAAACTTTGGTTTCACTTTGGATACTGCAACAACTCGTCAGGATTTTTTGCCGTCTGTGTCCCACTTGTGAGATTTAGCTTCAAATAATAAAATAAATATTCATGGATAGCATTATATGAATTTAGCAGTAAACTAATTAGCACTTACCCCCTGTTCATCCAGTTTTAGCAGAGTTTCTGGTACTTTGGGAGAGTTGGATGCTAAGCGCAGACATTGCAAGTTCAATTCTGGTACAATGTATTCCAAAAGTTTTTTGGGGGATATAGCTCTGGAAGAGCTAGAACGAATGGATGAAGGAAAGGCTTCTTCTAGCATTGAACCCCGAAGTGTCTTCAACTTCAAATAGAAAAAGTTAGGGATAAAAAAAAAATTAAAAAATAAACTACAAAATGCTGAAAATGGATTTAACCAGAATGGAAAAAATTTATCAGAATAGAAAAATGGTAGATTAGGCAGTCTGATATTCTTAATAAATAAAGCATCAAAAATGTGCAATATGAGACAGGATCTAGGATATTTTTTATTACATATAATGTATCATTTATTACTATCTGAAAATATGATGCATTAACATTGTAGGTATTTTTTTTTTATCACTGTATATATGGCTGTATAAATAATATATATGGCTCTATACCTACGCAGTGACCTCACACGCAGAGCGCCTAATACATCATACAATGGGGACCGATGATGGCGCTGCAGCTGTCATTGGATCCGCTCTGGGAGCCACGTTATTCACATACAGCAAACAGGTACGTGCTTGTCTCCCTGCTTATATAACTTTTGCTGCCTTTTTGTCCATATAGATTGCACTGGTTCGACGGCTTTATACAAGCCTTCCAGTTTACTTCAATTATGAGTACTTAAAGGCTTCCAACTTAACCTTAAGGTATTTATTTGTTAGATTGGGCTGCAAGGTTTTTTATATTTCTGATAGACCTTTCATTCACAAATAATGTATTCCTTTTTTCCTATATCATTGACAGATATAAAATACACTCCAATGGTTCTTTCGTGTTTTGAATGTTTGCTGTTTTGTGACTCCGGGGCTCCCAGACTACGCAGCCATTGATTTACCAACATGTAAGCCCATATATTTATGTATTACAGAGTCCTAGAGAGTAACTTTTTTAGATTTTTTTTATTCCCCTTTTTTTGTTGACCTTCTGCAATAGTCTAAATGTTGTTTTTGTTTATCTTCTTAAGGCTGCATTAGCAATGGTGCATAGTCCATTATCCCAATTTGGATCCCTTTGATGTTCTATACAGGCAGTATTGGATCTGGATATGTGTCAGTACAGATGCCTTTTGCTCCATAAAGTGTTCCCAGTTTATTTGACATTTTCTGTTCGAAAGGGGCTCCAATGAGTCTAGATGTATTAATTTATACCACTTTAGAAATATATGTTTAATAAAATTTATGGATACTTATATTTCAAAATGTATATGTAAAGCATGTATCTATAAATTATCTATATTTTTCCTTTGATTAATTAAAGTCCCTACTCGTTCCTGAAGAAGCCTTAATCAGGTGAAACATGTAGGACTGCAAGTTGGTGACTCACAAGGAGAGAATGCATTGTATTGTCTTTCACCCTTTTTTAATGCTATGTAATTTATGAATAAACCTTATATATTTTTAGATAACTTATTAAATTTTTTCTCTGTTCAATCTCAAAGTCATACAATTAAGCACCGTTAAAGTCCCACGCATCTCTCCGTTTTTGGGGTTTCTATATATTTTTCTTATAGGGATATAGGTGATATATAATTACTTTTTTCAAGTGCTTGCTCTGTAATTTCTTCATCTAAGGAAAAAGGCAGTGTTGAGTGCTGCAGAACTTGCAAGCAGAGACCATGATTTTCCTATTTTGTCTCCAAAAACTTTGGCACACCACTCACCACCCCATTATTCAACTGGGCACATCAACAGCCAATAGAGAGGTACAGCACTGGAAACTGGAATAGAAGGAATGTGCTTATGTTCTAAATCTAAACTGAAGGCAAATATTATGTTCTAAATGTAGAGTGGAGAAAAAGGAATATCCTATGGTACTTGCTATGTCTTATGGAAAGTGATTTTTTCAACAAGATAATGTACCTTATTTAAAAAGTAGCTTGCCTTTTGTTTGTCTGTCCACCCCTCCCATGTTTTCTTATGAATTTTAATTTTGTTCTGTATATAACCACCACCCTTACCTTTTTGCCAACAGACCTCTCCCTTTGTTTGCATTTTGTATAATATATCTTTTATATCAGGTACAGAGAATAAATTAAAATATTTAATTTTAAACTATAATATTATTTAGATAAATTAAGGTTTTATAAAAGCTTCCTCTTTAACCAGAAATAATAATGAAACTATAAACATTTTCACCTCAATCTGATTTGTAAGTGAACAGTGCTGAGGTGTTTACTTTTTAAAAAAATATTCTCAAAGCAGTAAAAAAAAGCTGATTAAATTACACGCTATCATTTTATTGTTTTTAAATACAGATACCTGTTTTACCGTGTGTTAGCCCTTAGTATCTAATATTTGGCCCTAGCCCCAAGTAAGGGTTTATTCACATGAGCTGTGTTGTCATCAGGGCTTTTTTTCAGGGGGAACTTGGGGGAACTCAGTTCCACCACCTCTCGCTCAGACCCTTTGGTGCCTGCTCACCACAATCACTTGTAAACACAGAAGTCTGGTTTCTGTGTTTACAAGTGACAGCTCTGCACTCTGTGTGTAACCCCCCCCCCCCCTGAACTCTGCACTCTGTATGTAATGCAATTCTGGTATTTGATGCCCCTTTAAGACTCTTCTACTGTTTGTGAAATATGAACAGGGTCGTGGTTGAGTTCCTGCACCTATTTTCTGAGAAAAAAAGCTCTGGTTGTCATACATTTTCCTGCCTTTTCAGGGCAAAAAAAATGCACAGGCATAAGAAACAACATTGTTTTATATAGGCCATGTTTGGACCAATGCATTGAACAAAAGTCTCCCATGGCAAACTTTTGCTATTTTGCCTGTTTTGTGGTATTTAAATAAACTGAAAAATACAATGCAATACACATTATTGCATATATTTGTATGTGAATGAGCCTTAGAATCTAGCCCCCAAAAGCCTAATATAAAGTACCTAGCATCGAATCCCTAGCTTTATAAAGGGGTGTCATGATTGGAAATCTTTTTTTACTGAATTCTGTCTTCCTTGCCTCCCTTACTTGTAATGACATTTACTAGTTGTGCAAGTCACCGGCAGTCCTGCACCTGTGGAGAACAATACACAGTCACTTACACAAGCATGGCTTTACATTTGCTTGGCAGAGTACCTTCACTAAGTGACAATGCTGATAGCTCACCCAATCCATACATCCTTACATCCAATCAGCTACAGCCAGAGTGCAGGGTGACAACGCAGCAGCAATTTCACTGTATTAGCAATAGCATTGTCCCCTTGAAAAATTCAAACAATGAACTAGTAGAATTAACAGGTATTTAAACTGTACTGCAAAATTTTTAATAAAACATTATATATAGTACTGTACAAAGGTTTTAAGCAGGTGTAAACAAAATGTTGCAAATTAAGAATGCTTTCAGAAATAGAAGTGTTAGGCCCCTTTCACACGGGGCAGATCAGTAATGATCCGCCTCCGTATGCTCCGTATGCTCAGCGGGGATCGCTCCGTTAATCCCTGCTGAGCCGGCGGATGACAGGGCGGTCCCCGCACACTGTCACTTTTCTCCACTCTCCCTTATGGGAGCATCGGATGAACACGGACTGTATGTCCGTGTTCATCCGATCCGCAGTCGGAAGGAAAAATAGGGTTTTCTTCCGTCTGCAGAATCGGATCATTGCGGAGGCGGACGAAATCGGTTGTCAGCGGATGTTCATCCGCTGACACCCGCAATCTCATAGGGACCAATTGATGTCCCTTTTTCATCCGCAAACGGATGGATGAAAAAGCAGATATACGGTCCGCAGGTGTGAAAGGGTCCTTAATATCAAATCAATATATGGTGTGACCATTCTTTGCCTTCAAAATAGCATCAAGTCTTCTATTCTTCTAGGTGCACTTGCACACAGTTTTTGAAGGAACTCAACAGGTAGGGCGTTCTAAACATCTTAGGCCCCATACACACGAGAGGATTTATCCGCAGATACGGTCCAGCGGACCGTATCCGCGGATAAATCCTCTCGAGGATTTCAGAAGATTTCTATGCGATGGCGTGTACACACACATCGCATTGAAATCCGCGCTGAAATCCTCTGCCGATGACGTGTCGCGCCGTCGCCGCTATTATGACGCGGCGACGGGCGCGACGCTGTCATATAAGGAATTCCACGCATGCGTCAAATCATTACGACGCGTGCGGGGAATCCCTTTGGACGAATGGATCCGGTAAGTCTGTACAGACGAGCGGATCCATCCGTTGGAATGGATTCCAGCAGATGGATTTGTTGAGCATGTCAGCAAATATCCATCTGCTGGAAATCCATCCCAGGGGAGATTTATCCGCGGATAAATATCCGACGGAGTGTACACACCATAGAATCTATCCGCAGAAACCCATTTGATGGGATTTATCTGCGGATAGATTCTATGGTGTGTATGGGGCCTTAGAGAACAGACCACAGATCTTCACTACACTGGAGAGATTTAATGACATTAGCTGCATGTTTGGGGTCATTGTCCTGCTGCAGAATAAATTCAGGGTCAATCACATGCCTCCCTGATGGTGAGTTATGAAGAAATAATATCTGCCTGTATTTCTCAGCATTGAGGGCACCATTGATCCTGACAAAATCTCCAACTCCATTTGCAGAAATGCAGCCCCAAACTTGCAAGAACCAATGCTTCCCTGTTGCCCTCAAACACTCATTGTACCGCTCTCCAGCCCTTTGGTGAACAAACTGTCTCCTGCTACAGACACATATTTCAATATTTGGCACCTGCTGCCATTTTTCTGCACCCCATTTCCAATTTTGTTGGCATATTTGGCTGTAGCGGGAAGCAGTCTGTTCACCAAAGGGTTGGAGAGTTGTACAATAATGAGTGTCTGCAGGCAACAGTGAAGCATGGTGGAGGTTCCTTGCAAGTATGGGGCTGCATTTCTGCAAATGGAGTTGGATATTTGGTCAGGATCAATGGTTCCCTCAATGCTGAGCAATTCAGGTACATACTTATCCATCATGCCATACTATCAGGGAGGTCTGTTGGTCCCAAATGTTTTCTGCAGCAGAACAACAACCCCAAAAAAACAGCCAATGTCATTAAGAACTATCTTCAGTGTAAAAAGGAACAAGAAGTCATGAAAGTGATGGTTTGGCCCCCACAAAGCATTGATCTCAACATCATCAAGATCTGTGGTTAGCTCTCCAAAAAGTTTAGAGCAGTCTTCCTGCCCAGTTCCTTCAAAAACTGTGTGTAGGTGTACCTAGAAGAAGTTATGCTATTTTGAAGTGTGGTCACACCAAATACTGATTTGGATTTCTCTTTTGTTCATTTACTTTCCATTCTGTTAATTAATACAAATAAACTTTTAACACGATTTCTGGAAGCATTCTTAATTGACAGCATTTCCTGCCTAAAACTTTTGCACAGTATTTTATATGTAGTATGCTTTTCATCGACTACAGCATATATGTAATTTTGAATTTTGACCATATTTCTACTTTAATACATGTATATAAAAAAAAATGTAATGCTTTCTTTACCTCGGTTGTTCGAAAAATAATTCTATAATTGTACTGTATGCCTTGCACGCCATCTCTTTCATCTCGTCTCAAACTTATGGCCACAGGCCCGAGCCTCTCATCAAGTCCAAAAAAATTCTGATGTTCTTGTAAAAACAAAGCAACAAAAGATAAGTCACTCAAGAGTGCAGAGAAACACAACAGAAAAATACTCAAAACAGTGGCTTCTGAAAAAGGTTAGCAATAGTTAAAACATTACTAACCTTTGCCATAAAAATACTTTCGATAATATAGTGCCCCCAGATCTTGATATTCAACAAAGTAGCTGCAATCTCTCAACCTTTCTCTTGCTTCTTCTAACACAGATACAGCTGCATTGGGTCCCCTGACTGGACAATTGATAAGTGGAGAATTTAATGAAAAAAGAGAACAAAAGTCCCATCCTTGATCTTTTTGGCCTTCTTTCTCTTCCCCTCCAACTTCATTGCGGAAATATGGGCAGCTAAGTAACAGCTCATTGTCTTTTCCATCGCCAGAATCACCTGGATCTTCAGGGGATGACAAAGATCTCCTGGGTGATGAAGTACAAGTTCTGAGCTGAGAGGCAGCAGAAGCACCACTTCTTACATTCTTTTTTCCTTCAGATTCCCTCCTTTTGAAGGGATCAAACAATATACTCTGAATGTCATGGTGAGCAAAACTTTTAGGACGTGGAGCTACAGGATCTCCTTCAGGTGGTTTTTCTTTAACCTCTAGGGCCACTGGCCCTTGGCTGTTTGCTGCCAGCCCAAGCAGTATGAAAGGATCTTTAAAACGTGGGGCAGACGGGCTTCCAATCCCTTTATCCCGAGGGTTATACTCTGACTCTGAAAGGGAACGTGCTCCACCGTTATGCCTGCTATTTCCTGAGGTAATTAGTGACTTAGCCTCACGAGGACTCTTGTGAGGGGATGATTGGGATGGTAGTTGGCGCAGTTTACGCACAAAGAGGTCATCGGACTGCATCGCATTAGAAACAACTCATTGATAATGTGTGAAAGGTATTCTGTTGCTTGAACCTTCTTGATATATTAATATTAAGAGTATTTCTTTATTCTGTTCTTCTTTAGACTGGATTCAGTTTCTTCCTATGTGATTTTTTTAACATATAGCTGCCTGATAATGATGCAAGTCAATATTTGCATTTTAATTATTTTAACTTTTTTCTACCCGTAACAGTAAAATAGTTTACTGTCATTTGGTGATAATTATACTTCCTTTCTCAGAAAGTATTAATATACATGTTTTTTTTTTGTTTGTTTGTTTTTTAGCTGTCCTGGGCTTTCTTAGACTTGTTATGGACCTTAATTATGCTTTTTTGATTACTTGGAGTGCTGCTTTTCACATTCTTTTCTTGTTAAAGATTTGATGTCCTTATGTGCTTTATAATCCATTATGTTTTCCATGCTACAAAAATTGCAGAAAGTTGTCCTTTTGTCATCTAACCACATTCAAGTAAGATGTCCGCACAGCTGCTTTAGACCTGTAGAAATGAAAAAAAAAAATACATTTACAATTCAACACTAAGCCACAGCCTTGGAACATGGATTGTGTCGATGTGCACAATCGTTTTTTCTATTACTGAACTGGCTCAAGGAATATATTTTAAAGTTAAATTATGATCAGGCCATAGACCTTTAGTTATTTTTTTTTAACAAACAATAATATTTAAAACAAGCTTCCAGGTTTTTGCTGCCATAGAAAACAGAATGAATTGAGCTGGAATTTTAGATTTGTAGTGCTTTTTTAAAAAAAATATAAAGATGAATCTCTCCACAATACCTGAAGCAACAGAGGTCAAAATGTTTTACTGCTTGTTTGTATTGATATATTCTATAGTCTGGGTACAGGTTCACTTTAAATAAGGAACATACACTGGAAAATGTGAAGATGAGGCTATCCATATGCTCCATATGCTGGCTTTAAAGGAGAGTACAACATTATTAACTAAAAAAATATTGTATTTTGTTCAGACCTTAATAATAAACTAGAAAGGTCAAAACTATTATCATTCTTTTTAATATAAGACTGCTGTTTTTTTTTTTCAACTGTTTCTTACTGCAACCCTATTCATAAAGACATAGATGCAACAACCATTCCCATATACTGTGATTAGTAGTTATGCAATTATGTGGTGGTTTCATGTTTGATGCTTTCATAACATAATGTTCTGCTTAGTGGAACTACATGATTATGTTTTAAATTTCTGTCATTTTCCAATAACACAAAATGTCTCAGCAGGTGTCCAGAATAATCTTGACTTGTAAGAGTCATATTTGTAGCAGCTTTTCAACATTTTATGGGACCAACTACAGCCAGAGTACGAAATACTGTTACAGATACAGCTCAGTCACAATAAAACAGTCTGTAAAAAAGAAATGGTCATTTAGAATATGTATTAGTAAAAGTTTTATAAAAAAAAAAAACACTAATCTGACAAATCAGAACCAACAAGTTAATAGACAGTGGAATTGCAATTTTCATTAAAATAAACATCTATGTGTTCAAGGCCTCATCAATAGACACAATCAGCTCTGTCTGTAAGCCAAACTAAGCAAAAAGCTCCACAGGTACTGCAGAAAAACGAACAGAACATCAATGAAATTGAAATTGGTATCAGTGATTTATGCTCTGAAGAGGAAGAAGCTTAACTGATTCAATGGGAGCAGTACACATGTCATTTATGGTTCATTCAGGGTTGCAGCCTGAGTCACTGTCATGGGAAGACATTCAAATGCAACCTGTTAATGAGAAGCAGATGTGTTCTAAGGATGTAGGTAAAGTGGTGACATCCCTTAACCACTTAAGCCCCGGACCAAAATGCAGCTAAAGGACCAGGCCATTTTTTTAGAAATCGGGACTGCGTCGATTTAACTGACAATTGCGCGGTCATGCGACGTGGCTCCCAAACACAATTGGCGTCCTTTTTTCACCACAAATAGAGCTTTCTTTTGGTGGTATTTGATCACCTCTGCGGTTTTTATTTTTTGCGCTATAAACAAAAAATAAAGCGACAATTTTGAAAAAAATGCAATATTTTTTACTATTTGCTATAATAAATATCCCCCAAAAATATCGAAAAAAAAGTTTTTTTTTCCTCAGTTTAGGCCGATGCGTATTCTTTTACCTATTTTTGGTAAAAAAAATCGCAATAAGCGTTTATCGGTTGGTTTGCGCAAAATTATTGGGTTCACCAAATAGGGGATAGTTTTATTGCATTTTTATAATTAATTTTTTTTACTACTAATGGCGGCGATCAGAGATTTTTTTCGTGACTGCGACATTATGGCGGACACTTCGGACAATTTTGACACATTTTTGGGACCATTGTAATTTTCACAGCAAAAAATGCATTGAAAATGCATTGTTTACTGTGAAAATGACAGTTGCAGTTTGGGAGTTAACCACAGGGGGCACTGATGGGGTTATGTGTGACCTGAAGTGTGTTTACAACTGTAGGAGGGTGTGGCTGTAGGTGTGACGTCATCGATTGTGTCCCCCTATAAAAGGGATCACACGATCGATGACACCGCCACAGTGAAGAACAGGGAAGCTGTGTTTACATACAGCTCTCCCAGTTCTTCAGCTCCGGGACCGATCGCGGGACTCCAGCGGCGATCGGGTCCGCGGGTCCCGCGGTCACGGTCACGAAGCTTCGGACCCCACGGCTGGGCTTAAAGGGCAACGTACATATATGTTGATGTGCCCAGCCGTGCCATTCTGCCGACGAATATCGTCGTGTAGCGGTCCTTAAGTGGTTAATCAGCTCTTAGCTAGAATATGTAAGTACATCAATAGAAACACATTATCTAAAGTTACAAGGTGAAGATCTTATGTAACAATGGACAGTACAGACAAGCAGTGGTGGTACATGTATACACTGCTACCACTACACATCTAGATGTAGGAACTGTCATTTCCCTACATATGTGTAAGTAAAGCTCTAACAAAGTCAAAGTTTGAAGAACTCTGAAAGAAGATGGGACGTAAATAGGGTTGCCACCTGTACGGGATTCACCCGTACAGTCCGGGTTCTGAATCATCTGCCCGGTTTTCAGACTCTCTGACCATTAGACAGGGGGAGCTTCATTAGCATATGTGTCACTGTGGAGACAGCAGCAGTGTCACTGCTTCTCCATAAATACACTGTGCTGGGGTAATTGTTCGAATAAAGCTCATTCCATACAGCCCCCCCCCCCCCCAGGCTCCTGCAGGGTCTCTGTTATCAGTGACTACCCCCCCCCCCCCATCACTAGTGCGGTGTGCTTGGAGAACCTGGGAGGCGGAGCTGAGGAGGAGATAATGTCGGGCTGGCGCTGCTAACACTACATACAGGGAAGAGGCGAGCTGAACGTTTTTGTCTCATGGGGAGAAGCTGAGAGGATTTGTTTGGCAGGAGTTTCTGTGAAGACAGGAGGATAGGGAGTGTGTCTGACGATATCTTCCAAGCCTCACACCACTGTCTACAAACATCCCCCTCCTCAGTCCAGATAATGTGCAGTAATTTATGACCATTTATTAACCCTGTGTGTATGGAGAATGTAAACTTCTGATTGTACAGAGCTTGGATAACACAGGGATATATGAATGGTCATACATTACATTCACATCATCTGTACATACAGCTTTTGTTTTTATTTGCATCACTATTCCCCCCAGACCACTTCATACATCCAGCTAGTATCATCCCCTCCGCACTCCTCTCCTATGCATACTACTCCCTCCATCCCCTCCACACTCCTCTCCTATACATACTACCCCCACCATCCCCTCAGCACTCCTCTTCTATACATACTACTCCCACCATCCCCTCCACACTCCTCTCCTATACATACTACCCCCACCATCCCCTCCGCACTCCTCTCCTATGCATACTACCCCCACCATCCCCCCGCACTCCTCTTCTATGCATACTACCCCCACCATCCCCTCCGCACTCCTCTCCTATGCATACTGCCCCCACCATCCCCTCCGCATTCCTCTCCTATGCATACTACCCCCACCATCCCCTCCGCACTCCTCTCCTATGCATACTACCCCCACCATCCCCTCCGCACTCCTCTCCTATGCATACTACCCCCACCATCCCCTCCGCACTCCTCTCCTATGCATACTACCCCCACCATCACCTCCGCACTCCTCACATATGCATACTACCCCCACCATCCCCTCCGCACTCCTCTCCTATGCATACTACCCCCACCATCACCTCCGCACTCCTCACCTATGCATACTACCCCCACCATCCCCTCCGCACTTCGATACATACTACGCTCTTCGATACATACTACCCCCACCATCCCCTCCTCTCCTATACATACTACCCCCACGATCCCCTCTGCACTCCTCCCCTATACATACTACCCCCACCATCCCATCCGCACTCCTCTCCTATACATACTACCCCCACCATCCCCCCTGCACGCCTCTCCTATACATACTACCCCATCATTACCACCACCACCATTCTGCCACTCTGCATTCTCCAGAGCTCATTGCCCCTAAGCTTCGGCCTGCCGCATTAATGTTGGCTCCCATGAGGCAGCCATCTTTAAACCTGGGGGACCCATGATCTTCAGTCCACCCCTGGCCCAGACTGTGGCTACACAGCAGGGTTGCTCACTGCAATTGTAAGCCAAGAGTGTCAACTTTGTTGACTCTGATGTAAAGGGGGACTCTTGTGATTAACTCCATATGATTAGAAATGTTATTTAATCACAAAATATATGTATAGTGTATACTAAATAAAAATTGCCTTGCATTGTACAGAGGTAATGAATTTAATGTACTACTAAAAAAAAAAAAAACTTGCTGTGCGCTGCTTATGTGTTCGGGTTTGGCTTGAAGAAAAGGTGGCAACCCTAGACGTAAATGAGACCTAGTTGCATAGGCGTGCGCACATAGGGTGTAAGGTGTGCCTGGGCACACCCTAATCACCCTGTACTATGCAGACTCCCCCTGCTGCCTGGCTGCAGAGAAAGGGACTGGGGAATCTCTGTCCTCTGTCCCTTTCTCTGTCTCAAAAGTTAGACATCAGGGGTCTGTTTAGATCACTGATATTTCACCAAAGCCCCCAAACAGGGCTCCTAAAAAAATAATAATAATAATATTAAAAAAAATAATAATAATACAAATAAAATTGTAAAAAAATAATAATAATAATAATACAAATAAAGATAAACTACTGACACCGCCCTGCTGACAAAGCCCTACTGAGTTGCCCACTGCCATATATGGTATATTACACACGCATGTGCAGGGCTGGACTGGGACAAAAATTTGGCCCTGGACTTCATCCAGACTGGCCCACTTTGACAGGTCTCTCCCATGGCGGCCGGACAACTCCCGCACCCCCCCGGCCACCCAAGCCCCCTCTCCCCCGTCACTAGCCACTAGCCATTCTACTTTATTAGAGTAGAACGGCTGGTACTGGTACTCTTATAGGCAGTACCAGTGGGGAAGCTAGACATTATTTCACCCGGGGCAAAGAATCAGTTCGGTGCCCCCCCCTATGGGACCAGATTAGGCAGAAGTGAGAAACTCCCAGGCCATAGCTGTTGAGTCAGCTGTCTGTCCCCTCCCCCCATGCTCCTCTGTCATCCCCCTGCTCCTCCCCCTGCGTCTTTGTCCCCCCAGGTGAGCTCTGCGGGGAGGGAGAGGAGGTGAGCGCTGCGGAGAGGGAGAGACAGGGGAGCGGATGGAGCGGCGGTCCGCTGTCACTGAAGCCGGCCCACTGAGCCATCGGCCCACCGGGAAACTCCCTGTAGTCCCAATGGCCAGTCCATCCCTGCGCATGTGTGTTTGAGCTTTGGTGTGCACACCCTAATGCAATAGGCTGCGCACACCTATGCCTAGTTGTTGTTCAGTGGGGAAGGATGGGCTGTGGGAGGGGCTAGCAAGCTGTTTGTACAGACATAGGTGCAACATGTAATGTAATATTCTTAGTGGGACAACATGGGTACATGGTTATGATGTATTTTCCAGTGTATGGGTTCCCATCATTTTCCAAAAGAAAAAAGAAGGTTTAGCCATGTATCCAGCATAATCTTGACTAGTAAGGGTGATATGTGCAGCAGCTTTCCAAAACCTATTAGTATACCATTGCTGAGGTCCACAGTTTTCTTCTGACAAACTTGCTTCAGACCCCTTTCACACTGAGGCAGTTTTCAGGCATTTTAGCACTAGAAATAGCGCCTGTAAAGGGACTGAAAACTGTCTCCTATTCTATGCAATGGGTGCTTTCACACATGGGTGGTGCGCTTGGGGGACGTTAGAAAAAGTCCTGCAAGCAGCGTCTTTTTTTTCCCACAAATAGAGCTTTCTTTTGGTGGCATTTAATCACCTCTCTACTTCCCTGACAGAACGGAGATCTGTCTGTTTACATTGACAGATCCCCATTCTGTCTCTCTCAGGAGCCATCGCGGGTGGCCCGAGGACATCGTGGTCGCCGGTCACGCGCATCAGCTCCGACGTCACATGGCTACCGCGATTTGCGCAGGGGAGACAACCTGACGCCGTATAATGGTCGGCAAGTAGTTAATATAACCTATGCACAGGCTTTAACATCTTAAGACCCGGACCAAAATGCAGGTAAAGGACCAGGCCCCTTTTTGCGATTCGGCACTGCGTCGCTTTAACTGACAATTGCGCGGTCGTGCGACGTGGCTCCCAAACAAAATTGGCGTATTTTTTTCCCCACAAATAGAGCTTTCTTTTGGTGGTATTTGATCACTTCTGCGGTTTTTATTTTTTGCGCTATAAACAAAAATAAAGCGACAATTTTGAAAAAAATGAAATACTTTTTACTTGTTGCTATAATAAATATCCCCCAAAAAATATATAAAAAAACTATTTTTTTCCTCAGTTTAGGCCGATACGTATTCTTTACATATTCATTGTTTACTGTGAAAATGACAATTGCAGTTTGGGAGTTAACCACAAGGGGGCGCTGAAGGGGTTAAGTGTGACCTCATCTGTGTTTCTAACTGTAGGGGGGTGTGGCTGTAGGTCTGACGTCATTGATTGTGTGTCCCTATATTAAGGAACACGCTATCGATGACGGCGCCACAGTGAAGAACGGGGAAGCTGTGTTTACACACAGCTCTCCCCGTTCTTCAGCTCCGGGGACCGATCGCGGGACTCCAGCGGCGATCGGGTCCACGAGTCCTGCGGTCACGGAGCTTCGGACCGGCTCGCGGGCACGCGCCCGCGACCCACGGCTGGGCATTTAACAAACAGGTACGTGATTGTGCCCAGCCGTGCCATTAGGCGGTCCTTAAGTGGTTAAAGTGGCTTTAAACACAAAAGCAAACAATTATTATATTGCAGCTTACCATTTCTTAGATGTTATGGCTGCATTAATTTTCTTTTTTAGGCCTCATGCACACCGTTGTCTAACCGCTTGATGACCGCCGCACGACCATTAACGTCGACAGAATGGCACGGCTGGGCAAATCTGCGTACAGGTACATCCCCTTTAATTTGCCGCCGTGTGGTCTCACGCACGCCTTCGGCAACGCCCTCGCGACCCTGTCGCGGGCCCTGTTGCCATGTCCGCGGGATGGGTCACAGAGCTGAAGAATGGGGAGATGTCAGTGTAAACACAACGGGCCAGATTCAGATAGCCTTTACGTCGGCGTATCTATTGATACGCCGCGTAAGTTCTTTACTCTGGGGTAGATTCAGAAAGCAATTACGCCTGCGTATCCATAGATACGCAGCGTAATTGCTAAGTAGCGCCGGCGTATCTACTTTCTGTATTCAGGAAGCTAGATACGCCGACTGTAGCCTAAGATACAACTGGCATAAGTCTCTTATGCCGTCGTATCTAAGGGTGCATTCTGACGCTGGCCGCTAGGTGGCGCACACGTAGTTGTCAGCGTAGAGTATGCAAATTGCATACTTACGCCGATTCACAAATGTTAGCACGGCCGGCGCTTGTTTTTTACGTCGTTTGCGTACGTCGTTTTCGCCGTAAGGCTGCTCCTGCTATTAGGAGACGCAGCCAATGGTAAGTATGGACGTCGTTCCCACGTCGCGATTTTCAAAATTTGCGTAGTTTGCGTAACTCATTCGTGAATGGCGCTGGACGCCATTTACGTTCACGTCGAAGCCAATGACGTCCTTGCGACTTCATTTACCACAATGCACGTCGGGAAATTTTCCCGACGAAGCATGCGCAGTACGTTCGGCGCGGGAACACGCCTAATTTAAATGATTCACGCCCCCTACGGGATCATTTAAATTACGCGCGCTTACGCCGGCCCCTTTTACGAAACGCCGCCGCAAATTACGGAGCAAATGATTCGTGAATGCAGCGTAGCTCCAGTAAATTACGGAGGCGTAGCGTAAAAACGATACGCTGCGCCGCCGTATCAGTGCGCGCCCCTACCTGAATCTGGGCCTCTGTTTTCAGAAAGCAAGATACGCCAGAATTTTACTAAGATACGGCCGGCGTAAGTCTCTTACACCGTCGTATATTAGGCTGCATATTTACGCTGGCCGCTAGGTGGCACTTCTGTAAATTTCCCGGTCGAATATGCAAATTAGGTAGATACGCCGATCCAGAAACATACGTCTGCCCGGCGAATTTTTTTATGTCGTTTACCTAAGGCTTGTTCCGGCGTAAAGTTACCCCTGCTATATGAGGCATAGCCAATGTTAAGTATGGACGTCGGGCCAGCGTCGAATTTTGCGCTGTTTACGCAGTTTGTGTAAGTCGTTCGCGAATAGGGCTTTGCATAAGTTACGTTTACGTCGAAACCAATGAGGCTTTGCGGCGTAATTTGGAGCATGCGCACTGGGATACGTCCACGGACGGCGCATGCGCCGTTAGTAAAAAACATAATTGACGTGGGGTCATCGTGCATCAACATACAACACACCCACTGCCTGAATAATTTGAACAACGCGGGCTTACGCCGGACCACATACGCTACGCCGCCGTAACTTTAGACGCAAGTTCTTTCTGAATACAGAACCTGCCTCACTAGGTTACGTTGGCGTAACGTAGCTGAGATACGCTACGCCCGCACAAAATTATGCCGGGCTATCTGAATCTGGCCCAAGATCTCCCCGTTCTTCCTAGTGACATGTCACTGATCGAATGCTCCCTCTCACCGGGAGCAGCAATCAGTGATGTGTCATTCATAGCCACGCCCCCTAACAGTTAGAATCACTCCCTAGGACACACTTTACCCCTTCAGCGCCCCTACAGGTTAATTCCTTCACTGCTAGTGTCATTTTTATAGCACTGATCCCTGTAAAAATGACAATGGTCCCAAAATGGTGTCAATGTCCGCCATAATGTCGCAGTCACAATAAAAATTGCAGATCGCCACCATTACTAGTAAAAAAACATTATTAATAAAAATGAAAACACAAAACTATCCCCTATTTTGTAGACGCTCTAACTTTTGCGCAAACCAATCAATAAACACTTATTGTGATTTTTTTTTTACAAAAATATGTAGAAGAATATGTATCGGCCTAAACTGAGGAAAAAAATTGATTTTTATATGTTTTTTGGGGATATTTATTATAGCAAAAAGTAAAAAATATAGCATTTTTTTCAAAATTTTCGCTCTATTTTTGTTTATAGCGCAAAAAATAGGTGATCAAATACCACCAAAAGAAATCTCTATTTATGGGGAAAAAAAGGTTGTAAATGTTGTTTGGGAGCCACGTCGCACGACCGCGCAATTGTCAGTTAAAGCAACGCAGTGCCAAATCTCAAAAAGTGGCCTGGTTTTTGGCCAGCCAAATGGTCCGGGGCTTAAGTGGTTAAAAAATGCCAGCGCTGGGCGTTTTTTCAAGTTTTTGGCTTTTTTTTTGTAGAAAAACATTCCCCGTAATGTAAAAACACCTAAAAACGGCAAACGTGGCTAACAGCTTGTTACAGCGTTTAGGGGCATTTTTCATTTTTACAGCTCAACAGCCTCTGCTCCTGGACACACAGGCTGTTATTTTCTTCTACTGGCCCTAAATAGGCTAACACGGAGAGGCGTTTAGAGGTAGTTAAGAAAAGTCAGACACCCCTAACAGCAGCTATAAAAACGTCCCGTGCATGGGCCCTTAGGCTTTCTTACTTCTATTATTGTCTGGTGAACCAGCCAGTAAGTATGTTGTTTTTCAAAAGAACAAGATCTCCATCAGAATGTGTGAGTTGCAAAGATGAGGCAAACCATTTACCACTAGCAGGGGTGCTTACAATGATCAGCTTTTATGTATGTAAAGCCTTTACCCCCCCCCCCCCCAAATAAACTGTTGCTGTAACTGCTTATAAAGTATTAGATGGCGTTTGGCTCTGATTTGTTAGTGTATTTAAATGTGCTAGTACATCTAACACTCCTCTCCCCACAGACACAATGCTGCTGTCCAAAGATGACCCTGTGCTCATTCATCCAGAGTGGGGGCACTTTAATACAGGAGATGTGTTACTGGAAAGATCACCAGGTGAAGACAAGAAAACAGAGGGAAAAAAGCCTAAGGCTGGGTTCACATATGTATGAATTGGATGCAGTTTTCACTGCATCCAATTCACATGACATGTGAGTGTGACTGGCTCTCGATGGATGGATGGTTTCCAAAAGGGTCCTGTACGTTTTTGGGTCCAGTTCAGGTGCCAATTCAGGCAAAAATTTGCAACTGAACCGGTGAACAGAAACGCATCGGACCCGGGCTGAAAGCCACACATATGTGAACCCAGCCTAAAAAAAGAAAACTGATGAAGTCAATCTAATGATTGGTAAGCTGCAATAAATAGGATTTTTGGCTTTGAGTTTATTACTGCTTTAACATTGCAATGTAAGGATACACAGCTATTTATTGCTATGGAGAATCCAGCAGCACAACCATAAAATTGTAGCTTCTAAAAATAGTAAAAAATTATATATATGACTCTTTCTTTATCTTTAACTTTAACCACTTGCTTACTGGGCACGTATACCCCCCTCCTGCCCAGGTGAAATTTCAGCTTCCGGCACTGCGTCGCTTTAACTGACAATTGCGCGGCCGTACGACGTGGCCCCCAAACAAAATTGACGGTGAGGAAGGGGTTAAATGTGTACCCTGCATAGTGTTCTAACTGTGGGGGAAGGGGGGTGACTGGGGGTGGTGACCGATCTGTGTCCCTATGTACAAGGGACACAGATCGGTCTCCTCTCTCCCTGACAGGACGCTGTCTCTGTGAGAGCCGGCAATGAGAAATTATCTCATATGTTTACATATGAGATCATCTCTCATTGGCCGCACAGATCGCCTACCGAACGGCCACTCCGATTGGCCGTTCACAGCGATCTGTGATTGGCTGTGTCCAAGGGACGAGGAAAAGGGGCAGAAGTCAATTGACGTCCTGTTGGAATTTCAGGTCCGCGCTGTAGCCGTCATTCGGCTATAACGCGAGCCTCAGGTGGTTTAAAACTGTACGTGGGGTCATGATTAATTTACATAAAACAGCCCACCTCTTCATCATTTGAATTACGCGCGCTTACGCCGGCACATTTACATAACTTAGGACACAAGTGCTTTGTGAATACTGCACTTGCCTCTCTAAGTTGCGGCGAAATAGCGTAAATACGATACGCTACACCCGCTTAATGTAACGCCGCCCTACGTGAATCTGGGCCTATGGTAATTGTAGGCAAGAAGTAGTACAGAGTGAATGGCCACAAGCAGGTGCGTTTTTATTCTAGCAGCTAACATAATACAAATTTTCTCCTTCACAGGTGGGCACTGACAGGCAGCACTATATATATATATATAGATATATATATATATATATATATATATATATATATATATATATATATATATATATATAGATATATTGCGATTGATTACATATAAAAAAAAATAATCAAATATATGTGATAGTCGGAGACACCTCTACTGACCTATAGAAGGGCTCCTGGGGGGGGGGACACCTGAGATGTAAGGAAGCACTCCGCTGGGGATACCTGAAATGTAAGGAGGCACTCCGCTGGGGAAACCTGAGATGTAAGGAGGCACTCCGCTGGGGACACCTGAGATGTAAGGAAGCACTCCGCTGGGGACACCTGAGATGTAAGGAAGCACTTCGCTGGGGACACCTGAGATGTAAGGAAGCACTTTGCTGGGGACACCTGAGATGTAAGGAGGCACTTCGCTGGGGACACCTGAGATGTAAGGAAGCACTTCGCTGGGGACACCTGAGATGTAAGGAAGCACTCCGCTGGGGACACCTGAGATGTAAGGAGGCACTCCGTTGGGGACACCTGAGATGTAAGGAAGCACTTCGCTGGGGACACCTGAGATGTAAGGAAGCACTCCGCTGGGGATACCTGAGATGTAAGGAAGCACTTCGCTGGGGACACCTGAGATGTAAGGAGGCACTTCGCTGGGGACACCTGAGATGTAAGGAGGCACTCCGCTGGGGACACCTGAGATGTAAGGAAGCACTCCGCTGGGGACACCTGAGATGTAAGGAGGCACTCCGCTGGGGACACCTGAGATGTAAGGAAGCACTCCGCTGGGGACACCTGAGATGTAAGGAGGCACTCCGCTGGGGACACCTGAGATGTAAGGAGGCGCGCCACTGGGGACACCTGAGATGTAAGGAGGCACTCCGCTGGGGACACCTGAGATGTAAGGAGGCACTCCGCTGGGGACACCTGAGATGTAAGGAGGCACTCCGCTGGGGACACCTGAGATGTAAGGAGGCACGCCGCTGGGGACACCTGAGATGTAAGGAGGCACTCCGCTGGGGACACCTGAGATGTAAGGAGGAACTCTGCTGGGGACACCTGAGATGTAAGGAGGAACTCCGCTGGGGACACCTGAGATGTAAGGAGGAACTCCGCTGGGGACACCTGAGATGTAAGGAGGCACTCCGCTGGGGACACCTGAGATGTAAGGAGGAACTCTGCTGGGGACACCTGAGATGTAAGGAGGAACTCCGCTGGGGTCACCTGAGATGTAAGGAGGAACTCCGCTGGGGACACCTGAGATGTAAGGAAGCACTCCGCTGGTGACACCTGAGATGTAAGGAGGCACTCCGCTGGGGACACCTGAGATGTAAGGAGGCACTCCGCTGGGGACACCTGAGATGTAAGGAGGCACTCCGCTGGGGACACCTGAGATGTAAGGAGGCACGCCGCTGGGGACACCTGAGATGTAAGGAGGCACTCCGCTGGGGACACCTGAGATGTAAGGAGGAACTCCGCTGGGGACACCTGCGATGTAAGGAGGAACTCCGCTGGGGACACCTGAGATGTAAGGAAGTACTCCGCTGGGGACACCTGAGATGTAAGGAAGCACTCCGCTGGGGACACTGAGATGTAAGGAAGCACTCCACTGGATGGAGACAGTGACTTCAGAGCTCCCACTGATTCAGCATTATGGTGAGTTGAATGATTTAATTTTATAATACAATGTAATAATATAAATAATGCGCTTCAATCACCCTGACACCAAAACAACCATGGTGCCGTGATGATTGAGGCGCTAACACCAGGTGTTTGAAGGATCTTTATCTGCTGATTGTTAAACTCTGGAATACACATTTCTATTGCGGTGTAGGATCTGGGCCTGTTGTCCCTCCATACCTCTTTTTTTACTTCCTCTCTCTGTCTATCTTCCTTTGTTTCTCCCTTCATCCCTAGTTCATCTCAGACTAACCACACCCCTTTGAGTCACGCCCCTTTAAGCCACGCCCAATATTACACTTAAACCACGCCCATTATTCTTGGGTCAGGCAGAGGGCCCCTTAGCAGAATTTTGCTTAGGGCCCCAGGGAGGTCAGGATCGGCACTGCGTACAACACATACGACGGCAGGGGAATTTCGATTCCACTGGCACAACCTTTGGGGCTGCTTTTTTTAATCTCATGTTACTGCGTGTTAAGTAAAAGTTTGGTAGGAGACGATTGGCACTTTTCAGTCTGTTACAGCGTGACAAATGTGCTATCTCCATTACAAACGCTACTTTTACCAAAGGTGCGCTCCCGTCTCATACTTTATTCTGAGCATTCACGGGTTTCTAAGCATACACACGAACGTGTTTCTCGTCGAAAACTCCCGACGAGGAAAAATTCTCTTTTTTTTCTCATCGAGTTCCTCGACAGTTTTCTCAATGAAAAACATACACACGACCGTTTTCCTCTGCAAAAAAGCTCTGCCACCAAGTTTCTTGATGGATTCTGTCGAGGAAAACGGTCGTGTGTACGAGGCCTTAGAGGGTTGAGACAAACCATTTAACACTGACAGGGGTACATACAATGATCATCTTTTTTTTTATTGAAAATCTCAAAAGAAAAAAAACTGTTGCTGTAACTGTTTAACCACCTCAATACAGGGCACTTACACCCTCTTCCTGCCCAGGCCATTTTTCAGCTGTCAGCACTGTAACAGTTTGAATGACAATTGCGTGGTCATGCTGTACTGTAACTATGTGACATTTTTATAATTTTCTTTACACAAATAGAACTTTCTTTTTGTGGTATTTAATCACTGCTGAGTTTTTTATTTTCTACAAAAAAAAAGACCGACATTTTTGGAAAAAAAGTTTCTTAGTTTCTGTCAGTAAATCTTATAAACAAGTAATTTTTCTCCTTCACTGATGTGCGCTGATAGGCTGCACTGATGGGCACTGATGAGGTGGCACTTATGAGGAGGCACTAATATGCCACACTTATGGGCACTGATAGGTGGCACTAATATGTGGCACTGATAGGTGACACTGATGGGCACTGATAGGCAGCACCGGTGGGTGACACTGATGGGCATTGGTGGGTGGCATTGAGGGGCGATACTGATGGGCATTTATGAGCAGCAGTGATGGGTATCGATGGGCAGCACTGATTGGCAACATTGATAGTCAGCATTGACTGGAATCACTAATGTGTACTGATTGGTGGAATTTGTGGGCACGGATTGATGCCACTATTGGGCACTGATTGCTGGCACTGGTTGGCAGTGATCACTGGCACTGGTGGGTACTGATTACTGGCACTGGTGGCACTATTGTAATCTCCGTGTTTACATGTGACTGGCTGTGATTGGACACAGCCGATCACATGGTTAAAGAGCCATGGCTCTTTACAGAGATTGGGGTCGCGCTGTGTCCTAGCAACATGGCGCAGCCAAGATCGCCGCACTGCACTCCCCCGCGGGTGCACAAGAGTGGCCATTCTGGAACAGCGTCATATGACATCATCCCAGAACAAGAGCTACACTGCCCCTCCGTCATTTGACGAGTGGTTAAACAGTTTTAGCTTGAGTTTGGACTCCAATTGTTAGTGTAATCTAATTCTGCTAGTCCATCTAACACCCCCCCCCCCCCACAGACTGACAATGCTGCTGTCCAAAGGTGCCCCTGTACTCCTTCATTCAGACTGGGGGCACTCTAGTACAGGAGGTGTGTTACTGGCCAGAATACCAGGTGAAAATAGAGAGAAGAAGCCTAAAAAATAAAACAACTGCAGAGACCACAGGTGAAGATTGATAAGCTGCAATATACAACTATAGCACTTCCCCCGTAGGAGCTGCTGGTTTGAATTTGGGCCTGCACTTTACCTGTCAACCCCTGAAGTTTTTCTCGATCCCCCTTGGCACAACTGGACAATAATATGATTGTGAAACCCAAATGGCAATAGGGGACCACAATGATAACACACAATAATAAATGTAGTTAAATATTATTATCTTGGTGTTGGTCACCTGCCACACAGCTGCAATAGACAGAGTCCTACACAAGATATAGCTTAACCAGTGGTAAGGTGTTTACTTGGCATAAGAATAGAACAATGGTTACACAGACTGGTTCAGGATTTCTTTGTCATCAGACCCAAATAACTTGACCTCGGTTCAGACCTGAGTGAGTGTAAGGTGGAGGAATCTCCCAATGCAATAACATGATACTGGAGAGATTAATAAAAGATCACATGGATGAGTTCTTGCTGGAAAAAAAATATTTAAGCAACAGACAGCATGGATTCATGAAAGACAGAAGCTGTCAGACAAACCTGATTTCCTTTTATGAAGAGGTAAGTAAAACCCTGGACAGAGGCGTGGCTGTGGACGTGATATATTTGGATTTTGCAAAAGCGTTCGATACAGTTCCGCACACACGGATCATGTGTAAGGTAAAGTCTACAGGATTGTAAATGGATAGAAAACTGTCTGAAAGACAGAATTCAGAGAGTCGTGGTTAATGATTCTTACTCTGAATGGTCAAAGGTTTTCAGTGGTGTACCCCAAGGTTCAGTGTTGGGACCCTTACTTTTTAATATCTTTATAAATGATATTGGGTCTGAGATCAAAAGTAAAATTTCTGTCTTTGCAGATGACACCAAGCAATGCAGTGGAATAACGTCCTTGCAGGATGTTTCCAATTTACAAGCCAACTTCAATGCTCTGTGTAATTGGGCGACTAAGTGGCAGATGAGGTTTAATGTTGATAAATGTAAAGTTATGCACTTGGCGGCTAAGAATATGCATGCATCATACATACTAGGAGGAGTACAACTGGGGGGATCCATAGTAGAGAAGGATCTGGGGGTTTTGGTAGATCATAAGCTCAATAATGGCATGCAATGCCAAGCTGCGGTTTCCAACGCAAGCAAAGTCCTTTCTTGTATTAAGAGAGGTATGGACTCCAGAGAGAGAGATATAATATTGCCCCTATACAAATCATTAGTAAGACCTCATCTGGAATATGCAGTTCAGTTTTGGGCTCCAGTTCTCAAGAAGGATATCGGGGAGCTGGAGAAAGTGCAGAGAAGGGCAACCAAACTGATAAGAGGCATGGAGGAGCTCAGCTATGAGGAAAGATTAGAGGAACTGAATTTATTCACTCTTGAGAAGAGCAAAATAAGGGGGGATACGATCAACATGTACAAATATATAACGGGTCCATATAGTGAACTTGGTGTTGAGTTATTCACTTAATGGTCAACACTGAGGACAAGGGGGCACTCTTTACGTCTAGAGGAAAAGAGATTTCATCTCCAAATACGGAAAGGTTTCTTCACAGTAAGAGCTGTGAAAATGTGGAACAGACTCCCTCCAGAGGTGGTTCTGGCCAGCTCAGTAGATTGCTTTAAGAAAAGCCTGGATACTTTCCTAAATGTACATAATATAACTGAGTACTAAGATTTGTAGGTAAAGTTTATCCGGGGTAAATCCGATTGCCTCTCAGGAAGGAATTTTTTCCCCTGCTGTAGCAAATTGAATCATGCTCTGCTGGGGTTTTTTGCCTTCCTCTGGATCAACTGTGGGTATGGAGTTGGGTGTATGGGATCGTACTATGTTTTTTATTTTGTTTGTTTATTTTTTTGTGGTTGAACTGGATGGACTTGTGTCTTTTTTCAACCTGACTAACAATGTAACTATCAGCACTGGGACATCTATCCACCAAGTCCCACATAACTCACCCAAAACAGCAAAGCAACAAAGTGATGCAAACAGTTATATCAAACCCATAAATTCACAACTGTATGACTCCCTCTAGTGAACAGTTCAACTGGTGCGTGTCCGGTCGTAGCACTTCTGAGAATAGAGAAGACCGGTGGCTGTTCCTTTAAGTGTCAGTTAATCTTTTGCTAACTCCGTTGGTGCACTTATCTATTTGTAGTCCAATAAACAGGGTGAAGAGAAAGAATAATCACTTGATGCATACAGTGTAGTGGTAAAATAAATGCTAGTTCTCCCAAGTCGTTGTATCACTCCCGGGGGGCAATGTGTCCCTACTTGGGGTGCTGCAGACGCCAGCAAGTACAAGTGGAACTATAAAAACCACACTCCTGCGACCCAGTTAACTATGCTGGCAGGCAAGTGCCCTCTCACCAAATGAGACCTCGCCTCGCCGGTTTCCTCAGTCCAAAACTTCCCTTCAGCTTTCAGTCTCTCTGTAACACAAGGTCCCTGGTCCTCTGCGCAGCCACTCACTGGGTACCGGTGGATAGGTGACTGCGGATGCTGTGAAGGGTAGACCGGTCAGGGTAGGCGAACCGCTCTCTCTAACTTTGGGCCCAGGCTTCTCCGGCCTAGGCGCACTCACAGCAGGCCTCTTGCCTGTTGAAAGATGGCGTCCCGAGAGAGTGGGCTGAGGCCTTGCTGGTCTTCAATAAGTTCTCCCAGCAGGCTGTGCGTGACACACTGCATTTTGGTAGCACAATGGCCTTGTGGGTAATGCAGTCTCAATCCAACCCTCGGAAATAGAGTCTCTGTCTCTTGTGCCACAATGCCCATAATGCTTTGTCCTTGACTGAACTAAACAAGGTTCAATAATATGGCACACACCGGACACCAGAGGGGGCCAAATAGGCACAATTTGCAGTCTGTTAAGATACGTTCAATTGTAACACCTTGCTACACAACATTTTTGGTTTTGGGTTTAATACCGCTTTAATGTTCACATTTGAACATGTGGACACCTCTGATGCCAGCTTATCTGTGGGAAAACAATAGCAACAAACAAGGCTTCAGGCCTCTCCAATCACTGTTTTTCCTAAGATTTTGCAAAACAAGCAGTGTTTCAGGTGCTCATAGACTGGGTTTGTGCATTTTGTTACTATGGGTATTTTATATATTATATCATAGGCAGGTGCACTTAAACAAAATTGATAGCAGCTGACATTGTCTACCAAGACACACCATAAGTGCAAAAAGCCAGCATAACATTTAAATATACTTTATATTGATGAAATCTCACAAATTTTTGTTGCCCGTCTGATTTTGCTTCTTTACGATATTTTGTAGCTGCATTTCAATGGACTGATGTTATACATGGCAAATATTGACTCAATACTGAAATCATATGATCTAAGGTCACACAAGAAAACAGGCCAGATACACAAAGCAGAAAAATACACAAAATATTACCTTGAAGTAAAAGTCACAGACGTGTCTAAGAGATAGAGAGACGCTAAGGCTGTATGAGAGCATGCGACACAGGAAAACACCAAAAGCTTGTGGTTCATGAGTGGCAGAGGTAGAAGGGAACTGAAATTCTAAAGAAGTACAAAGGAGGAACAAACATTTTACATACATATGCAATATATTAAAATAACACTTTTTTTTTATAAATTACAGTAATAATAATTTTATGTCGCAGAAGGAAAATATACAATTTTTTTTAAATGTCTGAATTATATGAATCTCTCTACACACAAGACATACAATGCTTTAAAAAAGCATTCATACCCCTTGATATTTTCCACATTTTGTCATGTTACAACCAAAAACATAAATGTATTTTTGGGGGATTTTATGTGATAGATCAACGCATACAGTAGGTGACCGCGATATTGTGTCAATCTCGCTCCCTTTCTCTGCGAGATTGACCACCTACGAGCCCCATCGCGGGAGCCAGCGCTGAGCTGGCTTGCCGCGATGGAGACAAAGCCGCCATAGAAGCGACGGGAGATCCGACTTGGATTCCCGCCAATTCTAGCTGCGGCATTTGGTATGCATCCTGAGAGGGAGAACTCTGCGCCAAATTTTTAATAAAAAAACTACATGTGTTCCCCCCCAGGAGCATACCAGGGCCTTAGGTCTGGTATGGGTTGTAAGGAGACCCCCCCTACGTCGGTTTTTCGGGGTAGGGGGGGTCTCCTTACAAACCAGACCCATATCCAAAGCACGCTACCCGGCCGGCCAGGAAAGGAGTGGGGATGAGCGAGCGCCCCCCTCCTGAGCCGTACCAGGCCGCATGCCCTCAACATGGGGGGGTTGGGTGCTCTGGGGCAGGGGGGCGCACTGCGGGACCCCCCCACCCCAGAGCACCCTGTCCCCATGTTGATAAGGACAGGGCCTCTTCCCGACAACCCTGGTCGTTGGTTGTCGGGGTCTGCGGGCGGTGGGCTTATCGGAATCTGGGAGCCCCTCAAATAAGGGGGGCCCCCAGATACCGGCCCCCCACCCTAAGTGAATGAATATGGGGTACATCGTACCCCTACCCATTCACCTGGAGGAAAAGTGTAAAAGTAAATAAACACACGGCACAGGGTTTTTAAAATAATTTATTCGTCTGCTCCGGGGGCCCCCCTGTCTTCTTTAGCTCTTTTAGCAGGGGGGGCTTCTTCTTCACCGCCGTCTGGTTCTCTTCCGCTCTCCGGGGGGCTTCTTCTTCACCGCCGTCGTCTGGTTCTCTTCCGCTCTCCGGGGGGGCTTCTCCGCTCTCCGGGGGGTCTTCTCTGCTCTCCGGGGGTCTTCTATCTTCTCCGCTCCCCGGTTCTTCTCCTGCTCGCTCTCCGGTGCCTTCTCCTTCAGGGCTGGCCGCCGCTATCTTCGTGTATTAGCTCAATTACTAGCAGGTGGCCAGCCCGCTCTTCTGTGACGTCTTCTTCGTCTCTTCTCTTCTCTTCTTCTGCCTTCTTCCGATGTTGACACAACGCCTCTTCTCGCTGCAATGATGGGTGCGGGTATTTATTATAGTAAAAAGTAAAAAATATATATATTTTTTTCAAAATAGTCGCTCTATTTTTGTTTATAGCGCAAAAAATAAAAACCGCAGAGGTGATCAAATGGCACCAAAAGAAAGCTCTATTTGTGGGGAAAAAAGGACGCCAATTTTTTTTGGGAGCCACATCGCACGACCGCGCAATTGTCAGTTAAAGTGACGCAGTGCCGAATCGCAAAAACTGGCTAGGTCCTTTACCTGCATAATGGTCCGGGTCTTAAGTGGCTAGCTGTGCAAAGCTGGCAGAGCCATACCCAAGCCATACCCAAAAAGACTTACAGCTGTAATTGCAGAGAAAGGTGGTTCTGCAAAGTATTGACTCAGGGGGGGCTGAATACAAATGCCCCCCACACTTTTCACATATTTATGTGTAAAGAAAATTGAAAACCATTTATCAGTTTCCTTCCACTTTACAATGTGCCACTTTGTGTTGGTCCATCACATAAAATACCAATAAAATACATTAACGTTTTTGGTTGTAACATGACAAAATGTGGAAAACTTCAAGGGGTATGAATACTTTTTCAAGGCACTGTATAGATGGATTCCTCTAGCAGCTAGCATATACAGTATTTGCAGATTTCAATTACATTTCACTGCTAGGTTACAAAAATATGATCGCAGCGTTTTAAAGTGTTTAGTCAGTCATAAAACATTTATACAGCTCTATGCGCACTTGTGTGTTATAGGCATGTTACAAATACAGTGGGGATCGAAAGTTTGGGCACCCCAGGTAAAAATTTGTATTAATGTGCATAACGAAGCCAAGGAAAGATGGAAAAATCTCCAAAAGGCATCAAATTACAGATTAGACATTCTTTTTTTGTTTACAAAAGTTTTATTTGGAAGACAAGAAATATAACGGTTACATAAATTGCATGACATAGATACAGAGATGGTAAGATTTATGGGTACAGGACACACATGAATATACAGTAACAAAGATTGCTAAGCTATCTATTCGACAGGAGGGTTCGGATAATGGGTAAGTATATGGGGTAAAAGGGAGTTATCTAGGCTGAATAGAAGGTGTAGACCAGTAAGACCATTTTTCGTTAAATTTCTGCATTCTATCAAACAGTGTATAATGTATTCTTTCTGATAGTCTAATCATTTCCATTCTGGATTCGACCTGGGACCAAGGTAGGTTTTGGGATCTCCAATTAAAGGCTATCATCCAGTGGATGGAGCTGATCAGGGAGTGAATTAGCCCATTGCAGGGGAGAGGGATGTCTGGAACAGTGTCAAACAATAAACAAATCTGGGGTGATAGAGTGATTCTCTTTTTTAGAACACTTTCAAGTCTGGTAACCATAGCACTCCAAACTTGGTCGAGATGCTTGCAGCTCCAAAAAATGTGGAGGAAATCGCCCTCCTCCGGACAGCCCCTGAAGCAACTCGAGGGGGATGTAGGATAGAAGGAATGAATTTTAGATGGAGTCATATACCATCTAGTTAGAAGCTTCAGGGGTGATTCTCTATATGCTGCTGCACATGTACTTTTACGGAGATTGTCTATCATGTTGGACCAAGACTCCACAGATATCGTGCAGTTTAAGTCAGCCTCCCATCGCAGCATGGGACCTGACTTTTCTGATTGGGTCGAGTTATTGAGGTAGTTATACATTATAGAAATCAGACCCTTGTCTCTAGAAGAAGAGATGCAGATGTGCTCAAACAATGTACTAGGGGGTACAGTAGGCAATGAATAGTGTCTAGTATAGAAGTCTTGGATTTAAGAGTACTGAGGGAGTTCTGAGAGGGGGAGGTCGAACCTGGTCTGTAGAGTGGAGAAAGGGACAAATTTGGCGTTGAAAGTGAGAGATTTCAAAGTGGTGAGGTTATGGTTGATCCAGCGGTGGAATAGAGTGGTGTCAAGAAATGCCTGAGGGAATCTAGGTTCTCCTAAGAAGGAGGCCAGTGGGGGGGATACTGAGGAGAGTTTAAAATTAGTTTTAAGTCTATTCCACAACTGGATTGAGTGAGCAACAATCGTGTTGAGCTTGGGAAGAGTGTGGTGTGGCTTTGAGTTAGTCCATAGAATGCCTTTGAGGTTAATGGGTGAGATGGAGGCCGACTCAAACTTTAGCCAGGGGATACTATCATCTGGGGAGGACCAGAAGCGATTAGAAGCGATTCAGTTCGCATGCGCCGCGCTTTATAAGTTTTTCATTCATTCATTCATTCACTGTGCCATGTGAACCAGTCTGGAGGCTACAAAGTATGGCCATAGGTGTGGGAGTCCCAATCCTCCTTCGCGTTGGGATCTATGCATTGTGGAGTATCCACATCTAGGTTTCCTGTTATTATAAATAAATTTATTGATTTCACGTAATGCCCCCAGTCTGGTTTTAGGGACGTTAAATGGTAAAGATCTAAAAAAATATAATAGTTTAGGGAGGATAGACATCTTAAATGCACAGATCCTACCCAGAAACGAAATATGATACGTAGACCAAATTTTCAACACTGCGCTGATTTGGGAAAAAAGGGGGAAGTAGTTGGATTTATACAATAGATTATGGGAGGCTGTGATATTTACGCCAAGGTATTTAAGTGATATAGGGGACCATATAAAATTGAAGTTTTTTTGTAATTCACTCATTAGGTCTGGAGGGCAGTTAATGGGGAGAATGGAGCATTTGTTGGTATTAACCTGCAGGCCGGAAAGTTTGTGGAATGTGTGAAGTTCTGAAAGAAGGTTAGGGATCGAAATAAGTGGGTCAGTAAGGGAGAGTAGGGCATCATCTGCATATAGACTAAGTTTAAACTCATATGGGCCCTTAATGTAACCTTTAATATTAGTATTGTGTCTTATGGCGTGAGCTAGAGGTTCAATGGCCAGGGCAAAAAGGAGGGGGGAATGGGGGCAGCCCTGCCTTGTGCCCCTGCTCAGGGGGAAGAATTCTGAATTGTTTCCAGGGATTTTTATTCTGGTATGAGGGAAGTGGTATAGGGCATTAAAGCCATGAATAAATTTGTCTGAGATACCGAATCTAGGCAGGAGGTGATTCAAGTAGGACCAGTTTACACTATCGAATGCCTTGTGTATGTCAAAGCTAAGGAAACACAGAGGGCAGAAAGAGAGGTTGGCGTCCTGGATCAGATTAGTGACCAATCTGATGTTGTCCACTATTTGCCTACCTGGAATAAAGCCAGTTTGATCTGTGTGGATTAATGAAGTGATAACAGAGGCCAATCTATTCGCCAGCAATCTGCCAAACAGTTTGAGGTCATTGTTGAGAACCAAAATAGGGCGGAAATTTTGTGGGAGGGAATGGTCTTTTTGTGGTTTAGGTATAAGGGATAGGTTAGCAAGTAACATATCTGTAGGGAAATAACCACCTTGCAGGATGTGATTGAACATTTTGGAGAGGCTAGGGATTAGGAGAGATGTATATTTCTTGTAATATGTGGTTGAAAAACCATCGGGGCCAGGGGCGGTTGAGGTTTTAAGGGATTTTATTATGTTAGAAATTTCTTCTGTGGTGCATGGTTCACTAAGGGAGGAAATTTGTGAGTCATTGAGTTTTGGTAAGTTAAGGGAGTTCAACCACTCTAAGGTGGAGGGAGGAGGGTTTGTTTTAGGGCCTGAAAGGAGGTTCTCGTAGAAAGACGAGAAAATCTGGAGTACATCCCGTGGGTGAGTTACCATGTTTCCATTATTGTCTCGGAGTTTGTATACATGGGGGGGTTTAATGTCATGTTTCAGCTTCCTGGCAAACATTGCCGAAGAAGAATTGCCATGGAGTAGAAATTTTGCTTTGGAAAATCTAAGGGTTCGTTCAGTGTCCTCTGATAAGATCGTATTTAAAGCTTGGCGTTTAGAGAGTATGGATTGTGTTATTTCTGGAGAGGCGTTACTGCCTAGCTTGTTGTAAAGATCTCCTAGTTCCTTGGTGAGGCTTTTAATTTCTATTAGTTTAGATTTTTTTTTAGCTGTGGCAATATTGATTATATGGCCTCTCATGACGGCCTTGTGAGCTGCCCAGACTGAGGTTGGCAGCACTTCGTCAGAGGTATTGTCCTGGAAGTATTCTTCTATATGTGTATAGATTTGTTGAAAGGTTGTTGGGTCCGAAAGAAGAGAGTCGTTGAGACGCCAATTAAAGGAAGTAGGGGGCATCCCCACCTGGGAAGTCTGAAATTATACTAAATTATGGTCGGACCATGGGCAAGGGTGGATGAAGGCTTTAGATGAGTTCGCTAAAAGGATATGAGTGCAGAATCCGATTAGACATTCTTATAATATGTCAAAAAAAGTTAGATTTTATTTCCATCATTTACACTTTCAAAATTACAGAAAACCAAAAAATCGCGTCTGCAAAAGTTTGGGCACCCTGCAGAATTTATAGCATGCACTGCCCCCTTTGCAAAGCTGAGACCTGCCGGTGTCATGCATTGTTCTCAATCATCGTCTGGGAAGACCAGGTGATGTCAATCTCAAAGGTTTTAAATGCCCAGACTCATCTGACCTTGCCCCAACAATCAGCACCATGGGTTCTTCTAAGCAGTTGTCTAGCCACTTAAGCCCCGGACCTTTAGGCAGCTAAATGCCCAGGCCAGGTTTTGCGATTCGGCACTGCGTCGCTTTAACAGACAATTGCGCGGTCGTGCGACGTGGCTTCCAAACAAAATTGGCGTCCTTTTTTCCCCCACAAATAGAGCTTTCTTTTGGTGGTATTTGATCACCTCTGCGGTTTTTATTTTTTGCGCTATAAACAAAAATAGAGCGTCAATTTTGAAAAAAATGCAATATTTTTTACTTTTTGCTGTAATAAATATCCCCCAAAAACATATATAACATTTTTTTTTCCTCAGTTTAGGCTGATACGTATTCTTCTACCTATTTTTGGTAAAAAAAATCGCAATAAGCGTTTATCGATTGGTTTGAGCAAAATGTATAGCGTTTACAAAATAGGGGATATTTTTATTGCATTTTTATAAAAAAAAAATTTTTTTTACTACTAATGGCGGCGATCAGCGATTTTTTTCGTGACTGTGACATTATGGCGGACACTTCGGACAATTTTGACACATTTTTGGGACCATTGTAATTTTCACAGCAAAAAATGCATTTAAATTGCATTCTTTATTGTGAAAATGACAGTTGCAGTTTGGGAGTTAACCACAGGGGGCGCTGAACGTGTTAGGCTTCACCTAGTGTGTGTTTACAACAGTAGGGGGGTGTGGCTGTAGGTCTGATGTCATCGATTGTGTCTCCCCTATAAAGGGGATGACACGATCGATGCGCCGCCACAGTGAAGCACGGGGAAGCCGTGTTTACATACGGCTCTCCCCGTTCTTCAGCTCCGGGGAGCGATCGCGACGGAGTGGCTATAAACATCCAGGATCCCGCCGTCGTCCCGGATCCCTCCCTGAGGTAATCCGCCCACTGCGCGCAGCGGAGGGGGTCCCGATCGGACCCCCGACCCGCGGAAAGGCAAGGACGTATATATACGCCCATCTGCCTGTCCGTGCCATTTTGCGGATGTAAATAGTCGTGCAGCGCGCGTTAAGTGGCAAGAAAACTGAAACTAAAAATAGTTGACACTCACAAAGCTGGAGAAGGCTATAAGAAGATAGCAAAGAGTTTTCAGATGTCAATATCCTCTGTTCGGAATGTAATTAAGAAATGGCAGTCATCAGGAACAGTGGAAGTTAAAGCAAGATCTGGAAGACCAAGAAAAATATCAGACAGAACAGCTCGCAGGATTATGAGAAAAACAATTTAAAACCCACGTTTGACTGCACGATCCCTCCAGAAAGATCTGGCAGACACTGGAGTTGTGGTACACTATTCCACTATAAAGAGATACTTGTACAAACATGGTCTTCATGGAAGAGTCATCAGAAGAAAACCTCTTCTACGTCCTCACCACAAAAATCAGCGTTTGAACTTTGCAAATGAACATATAGACAAGCCTGATGCATTTTGGAAACAAGTTCTGTGGACCGATGAGGTTAAAATATAACTTTTTGGCCGGAATGAGCAAAGGTACGTTTGGAGAAGAAAGGGCACAGAATTTAATAAAAAGAACCTCTGTCCAACTGTTAAGCATGGGGGTGGATCAATCATGCTTTGGGGTTGTATTGCAGCCAGTGGCACAGGGAACATTTCACGAGTAGAAGGAAAAATTGATTCAATAAAATTTCAGCAAATTTTGGATGGTAACTTGATGCCATCTGTGAAAAAGCTGAAGTTAAAGAGAGGATGGCTTCTACAAATGGATAATGATCCTAAACACACCTCAAAATCTACGGGGGATTACATCAAGAGGCGTAAACTGAAGGTTTTGCCATGGCCTTCACAATCTCCTGACCTCAACATAATAGAAAATCTATGGATAAACCTTAAAAGAGCAGTGCGTGACAGACAGCCCAGAAATCTCAAAGAACTGGAAGACTTTTGTAAGGAAGAATGGGCAAAGATACCTCAAACAAGAATTGAAAGACTCTTGGCTGGCTACAAAAAGCGTTTACAAGCTGTGATCCCCACTGTATGGAGCATTGGAAACAGTTTTGTATTTTGGTGCATTTTCCAGCAAAACATGTGTCATATAAAGATAAATGACTATGCATGTAAAACACATCCAAAATGTACAACACACCTACAAATCACTGTACCTGCAACATATGGACATGTATAAGTTTAAAGAGACCCCACATGCATACCTCCCAATTTCCAAAGTTGGGAATGAGGGACGCTCAAGGAAGGAGTGGTCCTGCGGCATTCCCCAAAAAGTAGCCGCAGCTAATCCATACCTCCCAACATTTTGAGATGAACAAACATATGAAGGCATGGGACACGTCACCTGTGACACCCCCTTAACCCTCCTGGCGGTAACCCCGAGCGTGACTCGGGGTGGATTTTTCCTGCTGCGATCGGTATCCCCGAGTCACGCTCGGGGTAAGCTATGCAGAGCCTGCAGCGTGCGCTGGCTTACCTTGTCCTGGATCCAGCGATGTCACCGCGCTGTGTGAGCGAGCGGGACCTCGCTCGATTCACACAGTGTCCTCCTGTGCCGCCGATCTCCGTTCCCTGCGACGTTACGACGCACAGGAGCGGAGATCGGCGCCAAATTCAAAAACGTAAACAAACACCTTACATACAGTATACTGTAATCTTATAGATTACAGTACTGTATGTAAAAAAAAAAACACACCCCCTTGTTCCTAGTGGTCTGGCCAGTGTCATGCATGTTCTTTTATATAATAAAAACATTTCTTTCTCCCTGCAAACTGTAGATTGTCCATAGCAACCAAAAGTGTCCCTTTATGTCAAAAATGGTTTTAGATCAGCTAGAAAACAGCGATAATAAATTATAATCACTTGCAGAATTGTGTGATAGCGATTTGTGGGGAAATTCGTCATAAAAAAAAAAAAAATAATGACAGCGACAATTCTGCAACTGAGAAAATTTCAGTGATTTTGAGTTGATTGCATTACTGAATAATTTTTATTAGAATTATATTATTATTTGTTATAATTATTTATAATTATTTATTATATTATAATTTATCATTTTGTTTTTAAAAAAATGTCATACCCGGGATGCCTATTAGATTCTTGTTTGGTCAGATTTAAGTGAGTTATTCCTAAGAATTACAGGCCTAGGGCCAGATTCACAGAAGAGATACGATGGAGTATCTCAGATACACCATCGTATCTCTGATTTTTACTGGTCCTATCTATGCACCTGATTCATAGAATCAGATACGCATAGATAGGGCTGAGATCCGACAGTGTCACACTGTGTTACACTGTCGGATCTTTTTTTGGATTTAAAAATGGCGCCGGGGGCGTTCACGCTGATTTACACTGAATAATATGTAAATCAGCGAGATACGCGAAATTCACGAACGTACGCGGCCCCGACGCTGTGTTCTTACGTCGCTTCCGTAGCGCGGTACCCGTCGTATACTTACCCCTGCTAAAAGCAGGGGTAAGTATTGTTAAGTATGGGCGTCGTTCCCGCGTCGAATTTGAAATTTCCTACGTCGTTTGCGTACGCCGATTCACGAACACGCGCGTCGCAAGTCCCGCTCACGTCGCAACCACTGACGTCCTATTGACGTCAGTGGGAGCAATGCACGCCGGGAAATTCCCCGGACGGCGCATGCGTATTTAAATCGGCGCGGGAGCGCGCCTGATTTAAATAGTACACTCCCCCAGCCGCGGAATTAGAATTCCGCCGGGGGAGTTAGGATCCGCCGTCGCAAGTTTGGAGGTAAGTGTGTTGTGAATTTGACACTTTCCTCACAAACTTGCGAGGGCGGATCTTAAAACACATAGGTTACACGGATCTAAAGATCCGCTAACCTTTGTGAATCTGGCCCCTACAGTATAAAACGCCAAATTTCCTTGCAAATAATTGTACCGCTTTTGGTACGTAATTCCAGACAGAATCATACCGCCAGGGAGGTTAAAGGAGAATTAACCAAAAAAAAAGGTTAGTTATTTAGAAATTGGATGAAAGGTTTAACACTGGGAAACACTTTTTAAAAGATAAAAAGTGCATTTTATATACTATATGGATCAGACCAAAATGAGGGACAAATAAGGAGGATATCAGGGACAGTCCCTTCGAAAATAAGGGGCAGTTGGGAGCTATGGCTAATCACACAGAATGAGGAGGTGTGGAAAAGGGAGCACACAGCGCAGAGTACTGCGTGACTTGGTGTGGAATAATTAACACACTGTACAGAGTACAAAATGACTTGTTTTGAAATAGGTGATGCACAGTAAGGCTCCATGCACACTGAAGCTGATAAACTGTAGTTTATTGGCGTTTTGGCTTTTTTTTTTTTTTTAAAAGCCCATGGACGTTTTTTTAGTATTAATGAGCAGTGGAGTTTATGGGCTTTTTTCTGAACGCTAGAAATTTTCGTTCAAAGGGCCGTTTTTTTTAAAAAGAAAAGAAAAAGCTACACTGAAAAACGCTAATAAACGCTATTGCAAAAATGCTAAAAAAACATTGAAAGGCTCCCTGCAAAGCTACTGGCATTTTTATAGCATTTTTATAGCTTTTTTTAGCTTCCAGTGTGGTTGCCACCTCATCACTTTAACCCAAACACATATTAATTACACAGGTTTTGTGTCTGATTAAGGTGATAATAAAACTCACGTGCTTTATCAGCATTAAATTAGTCTCAGAACCTGTTTAAATAATATGTGTTCGGGTTTAAAGGGGTGCGACGGCAACCCTATGCACAGTGCAGAGTACAAAATGAGGTGCTGTGGAACAGGAAATGCACATTGCAGAGTACAAAATGAGTTTCTGTAGTTAGGGGAATGCAAAGCAGAGTACAGAATGACTCAGTGTGGAATAGGGAACGCACAGCACAGAGAACAGAATGATGCAGTGAGGCTAGGGAACACAGTGTGGAGTACAAAATGAGGTATGTCTGGATAAGGAAATGAACAGCGCAGAATACAGAATGAGGTACTGCATATTTTGGGCCAGATCCACGAAGAAGTTACGACGGCGTATCTATTGATACGCCGCGTAACTTCTAGGTTGTTCCGGCGTATCTTTGTTTTGTATCCACAAAACAAGATACGCCTGAAGCTGGGCTAGATCCGACTGGCGTACGTATTAGTACGCCGTCGGATCTAAGGTGCATATTTACGCTGGCCGCTAGGTGGCGCTTCCGTCGATTTCCGCGTCGAGTATGCAAATTAGCTAGATACGCCAATCCACAAACGTACGTCCGGCCAGTGCATTTTTTTACGTAGTTTCCGTAAGGCTTTTTTCGGCGTAACGTTACCCCTGCTATATGAGGCGTATGCAATGTTAAGTATGGACGTCGGGCCAGCGTCGAATTTTACGTCGTTTACGTAAAACATTCGCAAATAGGGCTTTGCGTAGAATTACGTTCACGTCAAAAGCATTGGCTTGTTGCGGGTTCATTTGGAGCATGCACACTGGGATACCCCCATGGACGGCGCATGCGCCGTTAAAAAAAAAACGTCATTTACGTCGGGTCAAGACGTATTAACATAAAACACGCCCACAACTTAGTGATTTGAATTGCGGCGGCGTAGTGTATCTGAGATACGCTACGCCGGACGTAAACATGCGCCGAGGTACGTGGATCTGGCCCTTTGTGTGTCAGACTTACTGTATGCCACGTACACACGATCAGGCTTTTGCCCGGCCAAATCTGATGAGGGACATTTTAGGGAGATAGTGACCTGCAGTGCGCTATGTGCCGGGGCAAAAGGTGGGTGCGACCAAAGGCACGGTTAAACAAAACCTGGGCTTCCTTGTACCTATAAAATATGCTTTGATTGCTGTGCCACAAGCAATAGTCTCACAAACACATACCACCCACTCCTAGATAACACCAGACCCCCCATACCGCCTAATACTATGCCGACAATCAACAGACTTTCTTACATTGTAGTGTAGAAGCTGCATGGAGAGAGACAGGAAGCAGGAGACAGAGTTGGGGGAGGGACCTGTGAGGACTAGCTTCTCTGGACTGAGCTTGTTTCCTCCTGTGTGCACCTGTGTGCACCTTTAGATTGCACAGAAGATTAAGAAGGGGAGGGGAGGAAACGCAGCACGCAGGGATGCCCTGCTAACCGGAATGAGAGCACCCACGCTGGTGCTACAATTAGTAGAGCCCCCGGGACTCTTGCCCAGATCCGCGGGCCCCCGGGATTTACATGAAATCGCAGGATGGTCCTGGATTCTGGGACGATTGAGAGGTATGCATACAGTTAGAGTGAGATCCCTGCTCTCTTCCTCCAGCTTTCACCTTCTATTGTGTACACCGGAAACAGAGAAATGCCACACACAAAGTGCAGGAGAAAATACATTACACTTGTTGGAAGGGTCACTCTGTGCCCGGAGCACTCTTGGCACCGTTCGGTGGCTTCTTGTGGTTCAGGTCATCTGGGGCTGGAGTCACCTGACCAGTGCTACCCATGAGGATCATCTCTCATCACCTGGAGGGTGACTTTGTTCCAGTAACCACCACTTGCTCTGTAACCAACCAGTTTTGCACAAAACACTTCTCAGTTTCATGACTCCACTCTTAACAAAACTCTTCATCTTCTGTAATGCAGCAATTCACTTCACTGAAACAGTACTGAGGCCAGAACTTGCTTGCCTTAACACTTAATAAATTGTAGGAATAAATGACATCTATTGCTTTAGGTTAACTTCAAGTGTGCAAGAGTAAACAGTCCAAACGTTGGGCTAAACAAGAGGCAGTACTTGTTCTCACATATTCAAGCTTCTGACGGGTCTTTGAAGTCTTTGTGTGAAACACACACAGTCCAGGGGGTTTCGGTGGTGTAGTCATTATGTGCCGCCCCAATGGGGCATAGAAGTTATATAGATTGTTTTCCTAACCATTTTCTATGGACATTATGTTTAGTTCACATGCTGCAATCTAGTGACCCTTTGTGGTATGCATTTGTATTTTCTAAGTTTCTTTCCCTGATGTATGACACACTTCATTTGTATGTAATGCTCCACCCCTTCTTCCTGTGTTTGGTACTTCCTGTGTAATGGAGGCAGCTAACAGGCCATATGTAACAGGGCACATGTATTCTGCATAGTAAGCTACTGACAATATCATCTTTTGACTGCATAATACCACAATCTATTCATCTGTTGTATCATGTCATCTGCTGTAACTTGATGTTTCGGATTAAACACCTTTGTGGATGGAAATAGTATTGATGAGTTCAAGCTATCTGATGAGGATTGTCCTAAGTGATTATATCTGCTTATACAGGCCAGGCATAGAGGTCTCACAAGGGATAATCGCTTCACAACAATTGGAGTCAGAATACATTGTTTATGGTAGTGGTGCTGTACAGGCACTCTCCATGCATCCCCCTTCACAATGGAAATCTCCCTCAGCAACCTAGAGGGAACAATCTTTTCCAGATCCCCATGATCTAGCAATTGAGCCCAGTGCCAGAACAAGTGTTCCGGCACTGGACTCTGGGATACAGCCTGGATCTTCGGGACACCAGGACTTTGTAGAAATCTTGGAGCGGTGATGGTCCTGTGGAATCTGGTATTTTGGGAGTTATGCACATAAATCACTACCAGGCATTTGTTATTTAAGAATAGGTTATTTGGCTGAATGATCAGAGAAGGAGTAACTATAACTTGCAGCTTACTAAACAGGTGCAAAGTTCGAAGCAATAATTCAAAACAGGTTTGGGATTGCAAAGAGCCATACAATGCAGAATAACACCAAACTGATTAGGAAAGCTGTACACACATAGACCCTACACAGAAATTTAGTGGCTCAATCAGCTGCATAGCATATAAGAAGTCCAGGGTAGTTCTGGTAACAGAGGCAAACAGCTGGGGGGTATCCAAGGACCAAAGAGCCACCCCATTGACAATAAAATACTCTGGTAGCAAGCCTAGTCTTCGTGCTGTTAGGCTCCTGCCCCCAGGAACCCAGGGAGTTGTAAGAAAAAGGAGTTAAAAGGACCCATGTCTGCATCTGAGAATGGTGATTAAATGGACACTCCACTACACTAATATGTACCATTAAGGGCCCTTTCACACGAGCAGACCCTCCAGTCTCCTCTATGGAGCAGCGTGTATCAAGGGACAGGTGTCTAATGACACTCCCGATGACTTTGGATCTGATATCGTTCACTAAAAACAGACAGATGGGGATCTATTCCCATCTGTCTGGCAGATCGGATCGGATGGTAGTTGGGTGTAAACGGACAGGCAGTCCATTTACATTGACCTCCCATAGAGGAGAACGGGCTGTATCTGAGTCCGCTCTGCATAAGCGGAGCGGACACGGACCAGCAATCCGCCTGCTCATCAGGGGTCAGCGTACAGATTTCCCTCTGAGCAGGCGGACGCCACATAACCTGCCCTGTGTGTAAAGGGCCTAAACTATTTCCACATAGTCCAAAATTGCTACAAAGAAACTCTCTGGATTGAATGACTTTCTGGAATTTATAATAGACTGATATCTAAATATAGTAGACAATGTTTTAATAATACAAACATTCTGCTTAAGTCATTACCCCAAAGCCCTATTATTTCCCTTCTATTCTTACCTTGGGTTTATGTGCTTTAGTCAACCTAACACTAATGCCCCCAATTTGGACTATTCACTGTACCATTAGTAAACTGTTTACTATGCTTCAGTTCATTCGCTGTCCAGTGCAGCTGAGGTTACAGAAAAAGGGACTGGGGTATCTCTGTCCTATGTCTCATTTTCTGTCTCAAATGTGAGCTATCAGGGATCCATTTAGACCCCTGATATTTCATAGCAGGGCCTCCCAACAGGGCAGGTACAGGTTTTAAAAAATTAAATTAAATTTGAAAAAATACTTTGAAAAAAAATAAGGACTCGTTCAAATGTGCTTTGAGCAGTCAGCATTTGGATTGCTCTTCAGAGAGGATTTGACAGGCATATTGCCTCCTCATCGCCTGCTTTAGCCCTGCAACAGCGCACTGCAACTGCACGCTTTGCACATGGATTTAGGGTACTTGCTGAGCAGTATTATTCACCTGAATGGGTCTTGTTTAATGGGAGTATAATTTCTTTCATTATTGTGAAGCATAGCATCATGTCCATGGCATTTTAGCGAAAATAAAATTTAATATTTTCAGAGTGGGGGGCCCTGTCAAGTAGGCTGTACAGGGCCCTGTGATTTCGAACAGCAGCCCTAATCATATCTAAAGAGCAATAAGCTTCAATATATAGTGCCTTGCAAAAGTATTCACCCCCTTTTTTTGTGTTTTGTTGCCTCAGAACCTGGAATTAACATGGATTGTTTGAGAATTTGTATCATTTAATTTACAGAACATGCCCACAACTTTGAAGATTTTTTTTGTGAAGCAAACAACAAATAGGAAAAAATAACAGAAAAAGTCAATGTGCATAACTATTCACCCCCTACAATACTTTCTAGAGACACCTTTTGCAGCTATCACAGCTCCAAGTCACTTTAGATAAGTCTCTATGAGCTTGCCACATTTTACCACTGGGATTTTTGCCCATTCCTCCTCGCAAAACTGTTCCAGCTCCTTTAAGTTGGATGGTTTGTGTTTGTGAACAGCAATCTTTAAGTCTGACCACAGATTTTCTATTGAATTGAGGTCTGGGCTTTGACTAGGCCATTACATGTTTCCCCTTAAACCACTCAAGTTGCTTTAGCAGTGTGTTTGGGGTCATTGTCCTGCTGGAAGGTGAATCTTCATCCTAGCCTCAAATCATGCACAGAGTGGTACAGGTTTTGTTCAAGAATATCCCTGTATTTAGCGCCATCCATCTTACCCTCAACTCTGTCTAGTTTCCCAGTCCCGACTGCTGAAAAACATCCCCACAGCATGATGCTGCCACAGTGGGGAAGGTGTTCTTTGGGTGATGTGATGTGTTGGGTTTGTGCCAGACATAGCATTTTCTTTGATGGCCAAAAAGTTAAATTTTAGTCTCATCCGACCAGAGCACCTTCCTCCATACATTTTGGGAGTCTCCAACATGCCTCAAAACGTGGCATTTTTTTTTTTTTGCAGAAAGTAATGGCTTTCTTCTGGCCACTCTGCCATAAAGCCCAACTCTATTGAGTGTACCGCTTATTGTCGTCCTATGTACAGATATTCCAGTCTCTGCTGTGGAACTCTGCAGCTCCTCTAGCGTTACCTTAGGTCTCTGTGCTGCCTCTCTGATTAATGCCCCCCTTGCCTGGTCTGTGAGTTTTGGTGTGCGTCTGTCTCTTGGCAGGTTTACTGTTGTGCCATGTTCTTTCCATTTGGTTATGATAGATTTGATGGTGCTTCTAGGAATCATCAAAGATTTGGATTTGGATATATTTTTATAACCTAACCCTGACTTGTACTTCTCAACAACATTGTCCCTTACTTGTTTGGAGAGTTCCTTGGTCTTCATGGCAGTGTTTGGTTAGTGGTGCCTCATGTGACACTTAGATTGCACACAGGTGGACATCATTTCACTAATTATGTGATTTATGAAGGCAATTTGTTGCACCAGAGCAATTTCTGAAAAATTGTTTTATGTATAGATTTTTCTCATTTTACTTCACCAACTTAGACTATTGTGTTCTGATCCATCACATATAATTCAGATTAAAAAAACATTGAACTAAAGGCTGTAATGTAACAAAATAGGTAAAAAGGGGGGTGAATACTTTTGCAAGGCACTGTATGTAATCTTTGTTCTTGGGTTTAGCTATACTCCAAAAGTGATGCTACTATAGTAGGGTAAGCTCAAAGAATACAAGTGGGTCCAGCAAATATGTGTTATTTTAGGAGACCTTGGGCCAGATTCAGAGAGATCGGCACATCTTTAGATAGGCGTAGCGCATCTCATATGCGCTACGCCGTCGTAACATTGAGAGGCAAGTACTGTATTCACAAAGCACTTGCTCCCATATGTGCGCTGGCGTAACGTAAATGGGCCAACGTAAGCCCGCCTAATTTAAATTATGAAGGTAGTGGGCGTGTTGTATTGAAATGAGCCGTGACCCCATGTAAATGCATGGCCGTACGAACGGCGCATGCGCGCGCATGCTCAGAATCACGTCGCAAAAACTCCCTAAGATATGACGGCTCAATGCTTACGACATGAACGTAACTTACGCCCAGCCCCATTCATGTACGACTTACGTAAACGACGTAAAATCCGACAGCTGTTCCGTCGTCCATACCTTAGCATTGGCTGCGCCTCATATAGCAGGGGTAACTTTACGCCGGACGTACGCCTTACGTAAATGGCGTAGCTTACTGCGATGGGCGCAAGTACGTTCGTGAATCGGCGCATCTAGCTCATTTACATATTCAACGCGTAAATCAACGGAAGCGCCCCTAGCGGCCAGCGTAAATATGCACCCAAGATACGACGGCGTAGGAGACTTACGTCGGTCGTATTAAGCCAAAATTCAGGCATATCTTGTTTCCTGAATACGGTGCAAAGATACGACGGCGCATCCTAGAACTTACGCGGCATATCAATAGATACGTTGGCGTAAGCTGACTGTGAATCTGGCCCAATGGGGGTAAGGATCTATTTACACCAGAACGCAGTGTGCCGTAACACATGCATTTTCACACAATCTATGTGACTACTGAATCGGAAGAATTAATCAAACAGAGAAAAAGGCAGACACAAGCTGCACAAGAATTTTATGTTTGGAAAATTGGATTTGCTCAGCTACACTGTGTCTGAAAGAAGTGCTGCTGCTATTGTATTTCAGGTGTCATATTCCTCTAACTCTTTCCAAGCAGTTGTCAGCAATACAATTTCAAATCCACTAAAGTGACAAGAGGCCATTGTATTCAATCCATTACAAGCCATGGAACCTGCACTGAGAGTAGATACGCCCAAGAGCTTCAGGACAGTAATTAGACAGGGTAATTTAACGATTTGCATGTATGTTTATCATTCCAATAATCTAGACCAGGGGTCTCCAAACTGCGGCCCGAGGACCAGGTGTGGCCCTCTGTTATGTCTTTATCCACCCCTTGGGGCACAATACCTCCCGCTGATATGAGGCACTATTCGTCCTGCTGACACCAACAACGGGGCACTATATCTATCTTCCACCGATACCAATGATGGTATAGAAAAAGTGGCGAAGGGTAAGGGCAAAAAGAATAAAAAATGAGCTCATTTAATGGGCCACAGCCCTTGGATGAGCAGCGTGAATCTCAGCCTGGGGCTGAGCGAGGCGGCTAATGTGCTGACATGCAATCTAAGGCCTTGGGGATACTTACGGTGGATTGCCAATGGTGGTTGCATTACCCTGCATTCCCTGTCGCCATATGGATACTCCCATGGCTGACACCACACTGGTCATTACCAGTGATAGTGGATACCCCTTCCCCCCATACCCTCTTGGTCTCTGCACTAATCAGCGCAGATTACTTCACCTTGGTCATCTGCCTGCCCCACACCAGGAATTACATTTTCACATCATGGTTCAGCCACCACCACCCACAGTCCTCACTGTGGTGAGCACCACGCATCATCCCCCTTGTCCGCCACGGGGGGAATTAGTGGGCGGCCTGCATCCACATGTGCTTTTATTACCCATCGGATTGGCTCTCCTGAAGAAGCGCCAAGCCCGCGAAACTAGTAGAGACTTCGCCAATTTCTGATTTGTATGATTGTTCTGTATATCCCCTATTTTGTAATAAATCTTTTTTATTTAATAACCTTCACTGTTTTTTACATGTACCGAGATAGTCCACAAATTCTAGGGTGGGCATGTCCCCAAGTCTAGTCTCAGCAACTATTCTTTTTGCCCTTACCCTTCCCCCCTTTTTCTATATCAATTTGGATGATGGTACGTTTTTATCAATATTACCTTTAATACCAGAGGCTATACTCCCCCTTTTTGTTTCACCAATGATGGTATACTATACCTCCTACTAATAGGGGGAATACTCCTCCTCCAATTGACCACCAACCCTGAGGCCATATTTATTCTCACTGATGCTGGGCCTGTGACATTTTCTGGCCCTGCTGGTCACAATCCGGCCCTTCTAAAGTCTGAAGGACAATAAAGTGGCCCTTTGTTTGATAAGATTGGAGACCCCTGATCTAGACAATAAAAAGTAAACCCTTCCTCCTCAATCTTTTTCTATGTAATAAACAGAGAGTCAAAAAATCTGCATAAGGCTGGTTCACACCAGATGTAGTCCAAAGTGTTTTTATTCTGCATCAAAAACACATATAATAGTGTTTAAGAGGAATTCCACTGGCCCTAAAAATTTACCAAGGCATTCAAAAATGTACCAAAATGCACATGTTATCAGTTCAAATAAAATACATAAAAAAAGGATGGAAAAAGACACACCGGAATGCATAAAAAATGCATCAAAAACACACATGTAGAAACGCTTCTGGAACACAGAAATAGGGATGTGAACTGACCCGAAGCCCATTTGCTATTGTTGTAATTATGAGTTAGACAAGAGAATTACAGACTGTAAATAAAAACCAAAGGCATATCTTATTTCCAACACAAATTGTTATTGGCTTCAGCATCACTCTGCCACAGTTCTTCAATTAATGTACACATCAACACCAGCAGCAGGAAGGGTCTTATGCTGCAATATCCTTTATGATTAAATCATTGGTTACCTAAGAACATCAAGTGTGAATCAAGGCCAGATTTGTAAATGTGGAACTTCAGCCAGCTATGAAAAATACTTAGATATTGTTTAAAATCTTGGGGCCAGATTCACGTAGAATTCCGGCGGCCTAACGTATTGCATTTACGTTACACCGCCGCAAGTTTTATGAGCAAGTGCTTGATTCACAAAGCACTTGCCTGTAAACTTGCGGCGGCGTAGCGTAAATCCGTCCGGCGCAAGCCCGCCTAATTCAAATGGGGAATGTATCATTTAAATTAGGCGCGTTCCCGCGCCGAACGTACTGCGCATGCTCCGTTTTGAAATTTCCCGCCGTGCTTTGCGCGAAATGACGTCGCACTGACGTCTTTTTTTGAACGTCGACGTGAGTTACGTCCTTTCCTATTCATGGACGACTTACGCAAAAAAAAAAAAATTGAAATTCGACGCGGGAACGACGGCCATACTTTAACATGGCAGGTCTAAATATAGGCTACAAAATAGCAGCTCTAACTATACGCCGGGAAAAGCCGACTAGCGACGACGTAAGAGAATGCGACGGCCGCGCGTACCTTCGTGAATCGCCGTAAACAGCTAATTAGCAAACCCGATGCGGAAAACGACGCAAACTCCACCCAGCGGGCGCCGAAGTATTACACCAACGATCCGAAGGTGAATGAAGCCGTACGCCTGTCGGATCGATGACAAAAGCCGTCGTATCTTGGTTTGAGGATTCAAACTAAAGATGCTGCAAATTTGAAAATACGCCGGAGTATCAGTAGATACTCCGGCGTATTTCTTCTGTGAATCTGGCCCTTTGATTGTATTTTTACACAGGACTAAGATAGATGCCTGAATGTGACTTGATATCAGTGTTGCCAACCTACCAGATTGAAATTTACTGACACAACACCCAAAATTTACTGGCACTGTCATGTTTTTACTGGCATATCCAAAAGTTACAAAATGACAGTTTTAAGTGCAAATTTCAGTATTTAGGCTACAAACAAGTACAATTCAAACCATGCAGAGCGTATTACCAATGTTCAGATAAAAGAACACCTGGGTAGCAGTGACCATAACATGATTTTATTTGATGTTAGCTGTAAGCAAAAGCCACATACGGGAAAGATAAAAACACTTAAAGGGGTTGTAAAGGTTCATCTTTTATTTTCTAAATTGGTTCCTTTAAGCTAGTGCATTGTTGGTTCACTTACCTTTTCCTTCAATTTCCCTTCTAAATGTTTTTTTTTCTTTGTCTGAATTTCTAATTTCCTGTTTCTCCTCAGTAAGCCTTCCACCATCATCCGATCGATGGAAAGTCATTTAGAACAGCTTACTGAACACCTTACTGAGGAGGAACAGGAAGTGAGAAATTCAGACAAAGAAAACAAAGAAAAATAACATTTAGAAGGGAAATTGAAGGAAAACGTAAGTGAACCAACAATGCACTAGCTTAAAGGAACCTATTTAGAAAATAAAAAAACAAACCTTCACAACCTCTTTAATTTCAAGAGAGCAAATTTTCCAAGGACTGGGAGAGAATATTGGCATCAATAGGCACAGAACAGAAATGGGAATTTCTCAAAAAGACTGGTTGTGAACTCACTGCAAATTATATTCCCATGGGCAAGAAGTTTAAAAGGGTAAAAATAAAACCTATGCGGCTCACAGCCAAAGTTAAAAAAGCTATAAACAATAAGAAAAGAGCTTTTAAAAAATATAAAAATGAAGGAACACTAGTGTCGTTTAAATGTTACAAAAAATATACCAGCATATGTAAAAAGGAAATTAAGTAGGGTTGTCCCGATACCACTTTTTTAGGACCGAGTACAAGTACCGATACTTTTTTTCAAGTAGTCGCCGATACCGAATACCGATACTTTTTTTAAATGTGTCCCCAAATGCAGCCATGTCCCCCCATATGCAGCCATGTCCCCCACATATGCAGCCATGTCCCTCTAGCCATGTCCCTCACATATGCAGCCATGTCCCTCTAGCCATGTCCCTCACATATGCAGCCATGTCCCTCACATATGCAGCCATGTCCCTCACATATGCAGCAATGTCCCTCTAGCCATGTCCCTCACATATGCAGCAATGTCCCTCACATATGCAGCAATGTCCCTCTAGCCATGTCCCTCACATATGCAGCAATGTCCCTCACATATGCAGCAATGTCCCTCACATATGCAGCAATGTCCCTCTAGCCATGTCCCTCACATATGCAGCAATGTCCCTCTAGCTATGTCCCTCGATGCGGCGGCACGATGCGGCAGGAGCGGCGGGGGGGGGGGGGGGGGAAGGGGGGGGGAAGTATTCTATTTAGGTATCAGGGGTATTTGCGCGAGTACGAGTACTCCCGCAAATACTCGGTATCGGTCCCGATACCGATACTGGTATCGGTATCTGGACAACCCTAAAATTAAGGATGCAAAAACTCAAAATGAATGACAGATTGCAAAAGATAGTAGGAAAAACCCCAAGAAATTCTTCAAATATACAGTCCTTATCAAAAGACCACTTGAAAAATGGCAAAAAAACATATTTTACATTGTTGGATCTTAACAAGATTCCAAGTAGAGCTTCAACATGCAACAAGAAGAAATGAGAGTGAGACAAAACATTTTTTGAGCATTCACTTAATTGAAAATAACGATTAAACTGAAACAGGCTGATCAAAAGTTTAGGACCACATGCCTTTAAAAGGCCAAATCTGTGCAAAGATGTGGATTCATTGTCATTCTCTGTCAGGTAGTCACACGTTATGATGGCAAAGGCAAAAAAACTCTCCCTTTTTGAACGTGGTCGGGTTGCTGAACTGCATAAGCAGAGTCTCTCATCAAGCCACTTGACGATCCTCAAAGCCAAATTAAGGCCCTTAACCTCCCTGGCGGTAAACCTGAGCGTTACTCGGGGTGGATTTTTTATGCTATTATTGGTATCCCCGAGTCACGCTCGGGGTGGATGTGCAGAGTGTGCAGCGGCGTGCAGCGGCTTACCTTCTCGCTGGATCCACAGACAAGTTACTTACCTTGTCCCTGGATCCTGCGATGCCTCCCCGCTGTGTGAGCGAGCGGGCTCCTCCTCGCTCGATTCACAGTCTCCCCGTGTGCCGCCGATCTCCGTTCCCTGCGACGTTGCGACGCACGGGGGCGGAGAACGGCGCCAAATTCAAAAAAGTAAACAAACACATTACATACAGTATACTGTAATCTTATAGATTACAGTACTGTATGTAAAAAATACACACCCCCCTTGTCCCTAGTGGTCTGCCCAGTGTCCTACATGTTCTTTTAAATAATAAAAACTGTTCTTTCTGCCTGAAAACTGTAGATTGTCCATAGCAACCAAAAGTGTCCCTTTATGTCAAAAATGGTTTTAGAGCAGCTAGAAAACAGCGATAATAAATTATAATCACTTGCAGAATTGTGCGATAGCGATTTGTGGGGAAATACGTCATAAAAAAATAAAAGTAATGACAGCGACAATTCTGCAACTGAGCAAATTTCAGTGATTTTGAGTTGATTACATTATTGAATAATTTTTATTATAATTATATTATTATTTGTTATAATTATTTATAATTATTTATTATATTATAATTTATAATTTTTTTTTTTTTTTTAAATCATACCCGGGATGCCTACAAGACTCTTGTTTGGTCAGATTTAAGTGAGTTATTCCTAAGAATTGCAGGCCTACAGTATAAAACGCCAAATTTCCTTGCAAAATAATTGTACCGCTTTTGGTACGTAATTCCAGACCGCCAGGGAGGTTAACACTTGACGATCCTCAAAGCCAAATTACGGCCCTTACTGGTGCTGACTGCAGCCCCATAACCATCAGACGGCATCTGAGACTGAAGGGCTTCAAAAACAAAAAACGTCTTCAAAAACCTTGTCTCCTTGAACGCCACAGAACCGCTTGTTTGGACTTTGCAAGAGAGCACCAAACATTGGACATTCAAAGGTGAAAGAAAGTTTTATTCTCTGATGAGAAAAAATGTAACCTTGATGGTCCTGATGGTTTCCAACGTTACTGGCATCACAAGCAGATCCCACCTGAGATGTTTTCTACGCGCCACAGTGGAGGGGGCACCATAATGGTCTGGGGTGCTTTTTCCTTCAGTGGAACAATGGAGCTTTAGGAAGTGCAGGGGCGTCAATCGGCCGCTGGCTATGTCCAGATGTTGCAGAGAGCATTCCTCATGACTGAGGGCCCTCGTCTGTGTGGTAACGACTGGGTTTTTCAACAGGACAACGCTACAGTACACAATGCCCGCAGGACAAGGAACTTCTTCCAGGAGAATAACATCACTCTTTTGGCCCATCCTGCGTGTTCCCCTAATCTAAATCCAATTGAGAACCTTTGGGGATGGATGGCAAGGGAAGTTTACAAAAATGGACAACAGTTCCAGACAGTAGATGGCCTTCGTGCGGCTGTCTTCACCACTTGGAGAAATGTTCCCACTCACCTCATGGAAACGCGAGGCATCAAGCATGCCAAAACAAATTTTGAAGTGATCAACAATAACGGCGGAGCTACTCATTACTGAGTTCATGTTTGGAAGTTGGATTTCTGTTTTGGGGGGGTTTCGTTTTTTTTTTTTGGAGGAGTGGTCCTAAACTTGATCAGCTGAAAAACAGCCTGTTTCAGTTTATTTGTTGTTTTCATTAAATCGAATGCTCAAAAAATTTTTTGTCTCACTCTCATTTCTTTCTTGTTGCATGTTGAAGCTCTATTTGGAACCTTGTTAAGATCCAACAATGTAAAATATGATTTTTTGCCATTTTTCAAGTGGTTTTAAACTTTTGATCAGGACTGTATTAATAGTAAAAAGGTCAAGTCTGAGCATGTAGGCCCTTTACAAAATAATCAATCCTTTGGGTGACTGGGGACAAAGAGAAGTCTAATTTATGAAATACTTTCTTCAGTTCTTAGTATACAAAGGAGCATGGGGGAGCTCATGTCCATAATGGGGGTGGTAGTGACAAAGCCCCAAATGATACACAATGGCTCAAAAGTGATATGGTCCAGAAATATTTAGACAGAATAAAGGTGGATAAAGCACCTGGGCCTGATGGCATCCATCCACGGATCCTAAAAGAATTGAGCTCTGTCATTTCAAAGCCACTGTATCTAATTTTTAGGGACTCCTTAATGACAGGAATAGTACCACTGGATTTAATGTGGTGCCCATATTTAAAAAGGGAACAAAGTATTTACCAAGTAACTATAGACCTGTTAGTTTAACTTCTATAGCTGGGAAGATACTGGATAGATTAATAAAAGACCACATAGAGGACTTGCTGGAAAACAACTATTTAAGCAACATACACCATGGATTCATGAAAGACAGAAGTTGTCAGACAAACCTGATTTATTTTTATGAAGAGGCAAATATAACCTTGGACAGAGGGGTGGCTGTGGACGTGGTATACTTGGATTTCGCAAAATCGTTCGATACAGTTCCGCACACAAGGCTCATGTGTAAGGTAAGGTCTACAGGATTGGAAATATCAGCTTGTAAATGGATAGAAAACTGGCTAAAAGACAGAATTCAGAGAGTCGTGGTTAATGATTCTTACTCTGAATGGTCTGAGGCAGGGGTCTCCAAACTTTCTAAACAAAGGGCTTGATTACTGTCCTCCAGACTTTAGGGGGGCCGGACTGTGGCCATCAGGAGTAAAAAATCCCCCATCATTGGTGTCATTGGACCCCATCATTGGTGTCATTGGGAGGAATTCTGCCCTATCATTGGGAGGAATTCTGCCCCATCATTGGGAGAAATTCTGCCCCATCATTGGGAGGAATTCTGCCCCATCATTGGGAGGAATTCTGCCCTATCATTGGGAGAAATTCTGCCCTATCATTGGGAGGAATTCTGCCCCATAATTGGTGTCATTGGGAGGAATTCTGCCCCATCATTGGTGTCATTGGGAGGAATTCTGCCCCATCATTGGTGTCATTGGGAGGAATAATGCCCCATCATTGGTGTCATTGGGAGGAATTCTGCCCCATCATTGGTGTCATTGGGAGGAATTCTGCCCCAACATTGGTGCCAATGAATAAAAAAGCACCCCAAGGGCCGGATACAATCAAGCTAAGGGCCACATCTGGCCCCCGGGCCTCAGTTTGGAGACCACTGGTCTAAGGTTATCAGTGGTGTACCCCAAGGTTCAGTACTGGGACCCTTACTTTTTAATATCTTTATAAATGATATTGGGTCTGAGATCAAAAGTAACATTTCTGTCTTTGCAGATGACACCAAGCTATGCAGTGGAATAACGTCCTTACAGGATGTCTCCAATTTACAAGCCAACTTCAATGCTCTGTCTAATTGGGCGACTAAGTGGCAGATGAGGTTTAATGTTGATAAATGTAAAGTTATGCACTTGGGGGCTAAGAATATGCATGTATCATACATACTAGGGGGAGTACAACTGGGGGGATCTGTAGTGGAGAAGGATCTGGGGGTTTTGGTAGATCATAAGCTTAATAATAACATGCAATGCCAAGCTGCGGTTTCCAAAGCGAGCAAAGTCCTTTCTTGTATTAAGAGAGGTATGGACTCTAGAGAGAGAGAGATATCATTTTGCCCCTGTACAAAAGGCAACCAAACTGATAAGAGGCATGGAGGAGCTCAGCTATGAGGAAAGATTAGAGGAACTGAATTTATTCACTCTTACTGAGAAGAGGAGAATAAGGTGGGATATAATCAACATGTACAAATATAAAAGGGGTCCATATAGTAAACTTGGTGTTGAGTTATTCACTTTATGGTCAACACTGAGGACAAGGGGGCACTCTTTACGTCTAGAGCAAAAGAGATTTCACCACCAAATACGGAAAGGTTTCTTCACAGTAAGAGCTTTAAACATGTAGAATAGACTCCCTGCAGAGGTGGTTCTGGCCAGCTGAGTGGATTGCTTTAAGAAAGGCCTGGATACTTTCCTAAATGTACATAATATAACTGGGTACTAAGATTTGAAGGTAAAGTTGATCTGGAGAACATCCGATTGCCTAATGGGGGGGGGGGGGGTCAGGAAGGAATTTTTTCCCCTGCAGTAGCAAATTGGATCATGCTTTGCTGGGTTTTTTTTTTGCCTTCCTCTGGATCAACATTTGATATATGTGATTGTATGATATTATTATTATTATTTTATTTCTTGTGGTTGAACTTGATGGACTTGTGTCTTTTTTCAACCTGACTAACTATGTAACTATGTAATTCGCAATTAACAACATGATTTAAGGTAGATATTGTGGCAAAAACATATTTCCTATTTTATTTTCAATATAGTAAATAAGTGGTAGTTTAGGAACAGGAATTGAGAGGGCAAAAAATTCGAATGGCCGGCACACACATATGAAATTAACTCTCACAGTGACACTGACAGCAGTGTGCAGCAGCACAGATGATGGCACCTTACCAACATGACACGTCCCCTCCTGAGTCACAGACCCTCTATCCATGCCAGGTGGTCCCTTCAGTCCACTTCCGGCTTGCCTTCCTCCCATTCCACAGACCTGCACATAAGGCTCTGACTGCTCCGTTCCCTTGCACCATGACTTCACGCAACACACTGCAGGCGCAGTCCTAACACACTGTACCAGGCACTCGGATGGTCTCGACAGCCATATTCTTTACTGGCAATTTTTTTTTACTGGCAGGAGAAAAGTTCCCATTTTTTACTGGCTGCCAGTAAAAATACTGGTGGTTGGCAACACTGCTTGATATCAGCCTCCAGTAATCTCCTCCACAAAGGCACCTAATTTGGAATAGAGAAACACTACATTTCACAACTCCCTCACCCACATGTCTCCCATGCCACCTTATCTCCACTCACCCTTGTAACTTCTAGCACTTACCATACATTCCTCCCAGCCACCTCAACTCCCACTCCTAGCACATCCCTTCATGGCAATCAGCATTAACCCCAGCGCTCAGAGTCCCTGCTTCACCATAGTAGCAATTTATCATGATCTATCAGTGCTTACAACACCTCTGCCACCTTGCACTCTGACAATTGGTTCAAGTGCCTAAGCATCACCTCTGCTGTCTTTGGTCCCCTCCACCCGCACATAACCCCTCAAATGGTTTTGAAATGGTCACACTTTTGCTACTTGACAAAAAATCCTTTCCAGCTTATAATATTCCAAAATGAGGAAAAGGTCAAAACACTGTATTTTTACATGAGAGCCAAACTTCAGACATAAATTGTTCCAGAAGAGAAGATCCGCAGGTACAGTATATATGTAGTAAAAGGCATTTGGACATCCATTTTTTTTATAGATAGAACAGCATTGTAAAAATGGAAATTGTCACTGCACTTTCTCCTGCATCCATGTTCCCCTTTGGAAAAACATGCAAGATACTGCTGCCCTCTACTGTCTGACTTTTAAATGCTTGTAAATATATTATGTATGCACTTACTGTTCTTGAGTTAGTGACTTTGAGACCCTGGAAGGAGGAAGTGGAGAGAGAGAAAGTCTCAGACACATGTCCTCTCCCTGCTTCAAGCCCAAAGAGACTATTATACACTAGTAGGGATGGACTAAAGCGCAGAGTAGGTAAGCTGATTTCCAGTGCCACACAACAGTTCCGCTGGTGAGAGTTTCCTTTCCTGGTTGGAAAACAGTTGACTGCTGATTTTGTCTTCAGGTCTCCAACACAAAGCCAGGCACTGCATCATTCTCAGGGGCACCTGCAACTGGACTTTGCTGCAACATTCATCTGGAATTGTGTACATATACCTGGGTATATGTTCACAATTCCACCAGGACTCCTATCGGGCCGTTTGCTGATAATACCTGTTTATACATTGGATGTATGTACTGCTATCACTCTCTCCTTATATAAAGCTTTAATTATTTCTATACTGGTGTGCATCTATATGCTTATGGTTAAAGTGGTTCTAAAGGCAGAAGGTTTTTTATCTTAAAGCATTCTATGCATTAAGATGAAAAACCTTCTGTGTGCAGCAGTCCCCCTAAAGCTCCCCTAACACTTATCTGGGCCCCATCTCGATCCAGCGATATTGCAAGGGAGACTTGGCTGTCCAGGACTTTCCCACCTGATTGGCTGAGACACAGCAGCGGGCGCCAATGGCTCCTACTGCTGTCAATCAAAGTCAGTGAGCCAATGAGGAAGAGAGGGGTGGGGCCGAGCGGCGGTGCTGCTTGCTTTTGGGGCAAGAGGGGAGGAGCCAAGAGCACCAGCGAGGGACCCGAGAAGAGGATCTGGACTGCACAGAGCAGGTAAGTATAACATGTTTGGGTTTAATGGGAGTATAATTTCTGTCATTAATTTGAAGCATAGCGAAAATAAAATTTGATATTTAGGCCTCATGCACACTGGACGTTTTTTTTCTACAGTCATTAAACTCTCCATCATGTTATCCTATGTGTCCATGCACACATATACTGTTATCAGCAGTTTTGGGAAGTGGCGTTTTTGAGTAGTAAAAAACCCCAAAACTAGTGGGTTCTGAGAGACGTTTTTCAGCTGTAAAAACACTCTAACGCTGGTAAATGCTGATAAATGTCGATAAACGTTCAAAAATGTCACTCACAATCGTTTTTTAACGTTTTTGATCCATTGAAAAAAAAAACGCTAATTCGGAAAACTGCTAAAAACCGATAGTAAATGCTAAAAAATGCTATTGCAAAAACGTTGAAAAAAGTTGAAAACTCACTGCAAAGCTACAGGTGTTTTTATAACGTTATTTTAACATCCAGTGTGCATGAGGCCTTAAAGGGCCTGTGGGAGCTGGCGCCAAGGGGTTAACTTCTCAGAAAGGGAATTCCCTCTGTTCACAGAGGTCCTGTCCTGGTTGGAGTCACTGCCTACTTTATTATCATACCTACTCTTCCACTAGTTAGGTTCCATTTTTCCTATTTACTTACAAGTTTAGAGCAAGATCCTGTTTAGAGAGGGCCATTTCCATAACCCCCTCCCCAAAAAAGAGGGTTACAATACATGAATACACAGGTCCATTCATGTAATTTCACATAGGCAAGAGCAATTGGTGGATTAATATACATACACATATATATTAAACATAGATGAATGTTTTAAAATGCATAGCGTACATGAAAACATATCATAACTAGCCGACTTGTGTGTTCCCATATATATTCATGTATGCTGAACAATTTAGTCACCAATGCAATAAAGTGGAAGAAGATCAAATGTTGTGAAAAGCACTATAGTTTGCTAGAAAATATATTTCACAAATTATTTGTTTTTCATTTCATTATGACACTCTGGGGTATATTTATTAAAACTGGAGTGCAAAAACTGGTGCAGCTCTGCATAGCAACCAATCAGCTTTCAGATTATTTAGTCAAAGCTTAATTGAACAAGCTGAAGTTAGAAGTCGATTGGCTACCATGAACAGCTGCGCCAGATTTTGCAATCCATTTTTAGTAAATCAACCCCTCTGTGTCTGCAGTGGTTGAGTTGGTGAGTTTCTAGAAAGCTTATTAGAAGCCCAGTGCTCGTGAGAGCAAGATTAGTATTGTATAATACTATATGGATGGCCTGACAATAATAATTACATTTCAAGGCATTGGTTGACAAGTATCTCAGATAGCAAGCAACTGTGCTGCAAGTTTAAAAATGAATTGCTAAACTATTGCTAGACTTGCCAGGCTTCACAAGTTTAATGCGCAATTTCAGCAAGTCCGCATTACATGACTCCAGATCAACTTTCTTTGCAAACATTCTGCAAGTCTTCTGCAAGTTCTGGTTCAGTTATGTTGTGCAATAGTCATCCCACCACAGGGGTCACTGTGGCAGAATGTTCATGCTGTAGACTTGCAGAGCTCTTGCTGTAGACTCACCACCGCAACTTTGCTCTTTCTAGAGACTTGCCATGCAAATTTGCTACAAATTGGAAAAGTGTCAACTAGAACTTTCCAGTAAAAATGTGCAGCAGGTTAACAGACTTACAATTCAACACGGCCACAAATTTGTGGCAACGTATCATTGCTATTTGAGCAAAAGGCACTGCTTTTGCAATCTGCAGTGGGTGTCAATAAAAAGTTAATGACGCCCAAAACGCAGGTCACAAGCATAGTGCATTTGCCTGCATGGTTCCTTTCCATCATGTGATCTGGTTGCAGTGCGTTTTAACCACTTAACGCCCGCCGCACGCCTATTTACATCCACAGAATGGCACGTACAGGCAGATGGGCGTATATATACGTCCCCGCCTTCTAGCGGGTCGGGGGTCCGATCGGGACCCCCTCCGCTGCGTGCGGCGGGCGGATTCCCGCGGGGAGCGATCCGGGACGACGGCGCGGCTATTCGTTTATAGCCGCCCCGTCGCGATCGCTCCCCGGAGCTGAAGAACGGGGAGAGCCGTATGTAAACACGGCTTCCCCGTGCTTCACTGTGGCGGCTGCATCGATCGAGTGATCCCTTTTATTAGGGAGACTCGATCGATGACGTCAGTCCTACAGCCACACCCCCCTACAGTTGTAAACACACACTAGGTGAACCCTAACTCCAAACTGCAACTGTCATTTTCACAATAAACAATGCAATTTAAATGCATTTTTTGCTGTGAAAATGACAATGATCCCAAAAATGTGTCAAAATTGTCCGAAGTGTCCGCCATAATGTCGCAGTCAGGAAAAAAATCGCTGATCGCCGCCAATAGTAGTAAAAAAAAAAAATTAATAAAAATGCAAAAAAAACTATCCCCTATTTTGTAAACGCTATAAATTTTGCGCAAACCAATTGATAAACACTTATTGCGATTTTTTTTTACCAAAAATAGGTAGAAGAATACGTATTGGCCTAAACTGAGGATTTTTTTTTTTTATATATATATGTTTTTGGGGGATATTTATTATAGCAAAAAGTAAAAAATATTGCATTTTTTTCAAAATTGACGCTCTATTTTTGTTTATAGCGCAAAAAATAAAAACCGCAGAGGTGATCAAATACCACCAAAAGAATGCTCTATTTGTGGGGAAAAAAGGACGCCAATTTTGTTTGGGAGCCACGTCGCACGACCGCGCAATTGTCTGTTAAAGCGACCGAATCGCAAAACCTGGCCTGGGCATTTAGCAACAAAATGGTCCGGGGCTTAAGTGGTTAAAAAGTAGTGACTATGCTATGAAGCCACATTACTGTTATTTATTTTAGTTACTTATATAGCACTGTAAATGTACGCAGCACTTTACATATATATTGTACAATTGCATCAGTCCCTGCCCTCAAGGGGCTGGTCATCCCCGTTCGTAAGCTCCGGTGGGTGGAGTAAAACACATTGGGAGTGTGGCCTGGCGGGGGTCCAGGCTGAGATTGCCATTCACTATCATTACTTCATATCTGTTCATTCGCCATTTACCTATTCTTTTAAAGGTTTTACTTTTAAAACTGAACTATTGATCCCAATACTAACCGCCACACCATATAGGACCAACATCTCAAATTACACATTACATATACTACTCAACTGCAATGAATGGTTACCAGATGAACAAATAATACTAGTGCTGCAAATCTTTAAAACAGTTGAAAGCATTGTTTTTGTAATGACTAGCCTTCTATAATTTATACTGTTAAAACTTTAATAAACTTACTATGCATAGTTACATACCACAGAAAATGCTCAGTGCAGTTCATTTGGGTGGGGTTTCAATGGAGAAGAACATCTAAGTAGCATGGTTTTTATAGCGGCATTCTGCCCACAAATTGACCCATCAAGCAGCCACAGAAAATAATAGGCAGCCATGATTCAAAGGCTGCAGATGACAGTCCCAAGCACTCTGCTCCTAATAGAGAAGTGCAAACAGAGTGTTATGTCATTAGGTTGGTAACGCTACTAATAAACACCACTGCGGGTTCCCGCATTGCATGTCTCCTGGTTCACACTACCCTATGCGAACTGCTGGGAGTGTCAATTAACCACTTGCCGACCGGCTCACGCTGATATACGTCGGCAAAGTGGCACGTTCCCGCAAATCGTTGTATGGGCACATTGTGCTCTTTAAGAGCCACCAGATGCACGTGGCCGGCGGGGGGCGATCACCGCCGACCACCCAGAATTTTGGGAACGAGAGCTAGAACGGGGACTTGTGTGTGTACTAATTAGGAACAGCGATTTTTCTCCTCCCCAGTCAGTCCCATCCCCATACAGTAAGAAACACTCGCTAGGGAACACATTTAACCCCTTGATCGCCCCCTAGTGTTAACTCCTACCCTGACAGTGACATTTACACAGTAATCAGTGCATTTTTATAGCACTGATCGCTGTATAAATGTCAATGGTCCCAAATATGTGTCAAAAGTGTCCAATCTGTCAGCCGCAATGTCGCAGTACCGCAAAAAATCGCAGATCCACTAGTAAAAACAAATGCCATAAATCTTACCAATACTTTGTAGACGGTATAACTTTTGCGCAAACCAATCAATGTACGCTTATCGTGATTTTTCTTACCAAAAATATGTGGAAGAATGTATATCGGCCTAAACTGATGAAGAAATGTGTTTTTTAAAAACATTTTTGGGGATATTTATTATAGCAAAAAGTAAAAAAAAATGTTTATTAAATTGTAGCTCTTTATTTGTTTATAGCGCAAAAAATTTAAAACGCAGAGGTTATTAAATACCACCAAAAGAAAGTTCTATTTGTTGGGAAAAAAGGAAATCAATTTTGTTTGGGATACATGACGCAATTGTCAGTTAAAGTGATGCAGTGCCGTATCGCAAAAAATGGCCTGGTCATTAACCACTTCAGCCCCGGACCATTTGGCTGCCCAAAGACCAGAGCATTTTTTGCGATTCACTTTAACGGACAATTGCGTGGTCATGCAACGTGGCTTCCAAACAAAATTGACGTTTCCCCCCCCCCCCACAAATAGAGCTTTATTTTGGTGGTATTTGATCACCTATGCGTTTATTTTATTATTTTTGACAAATTTGAAAAAAAGCAATAATTTTTACCTTTTGCTATAAATATGCCCCAAAAATATATATAAAAAAACATTTTCTCCACAGTTTAGGCCGATACATATTCTTCTACATATTTTTGTAAAAAAAAATGCAATAAGCGTTTATTGATTGGTTTGCACAAAAGTTATAGTGTC